>NC_089792.1:31108670-31113670 GCF_040412425.1 Macrobrachium rosenbergii | reverse complement strand
TCTTTGCTTGCAGAAATTTTGCTACTGCTGGACGTGGATCAAAATGACCTGTACCAGACCCATTCAAGGCAATGAGTAATCTGTTGTTCGCACTTTGTAGAGACAGCAAGCCTTTTGTCACTGCGCAAAATATTGTAGTGAGAAACTGCTCTCTCTACTACCGTTGAATGAGGCACTGCTGTTAAGACAAGGTTGACAAATGGTGTCGTTGAAGATTCTGGATTGCCTTTTGCATTTTCAGCAATCTGCTTGCATCTTGTTTCCAGTTCTACTTGTTCATCTTTTAACTGTGGATCCTGTATGAAGAGGTCAATACAATCATCAGTCAGTTTCATTGGATCATCAATCTTTTTCATTTTCTGAAGAAGAATGTTAGCCCTTCTAGCCATTTCATTAGATGTTGAGTTAAATATATCAGAGATTTTCTTCAACGATACTGTTATTCCTTGATCCATCTTTTTTTTCCAAGAAAGTTTTTTACTGTTTCAACTGCTCCTGGTCGGACAGCATTGTGCGACCGATTGGACATTGTCACAAATTGATTAGCAATTCTCATTCTTGTTGTCTTTGTGCTTGTGGATGCATATTCCATGGGCTTATCATTATCATAATCCAAAGTTGGCCCTGCACCTAGATTTTCCTCCCAACCACCGCTGTAGGGTTTTTCTGACATTGCCATTAATCGTTCAGTGTACCTCTCTTGAACAGATGCAATATCAAACAATAATAGATCAGTCCTCTGAAATTCCTTCTGTAGACAGGCAAGATGATGCAGAATATCTGCCATCATGGCTATTATTCTACATTGTTGACCTCCTGCTTCCCACATTTTCAAATACCCAGCTGCTTGTTGCCGGGTGACTCATCTTCATTATCATTACTTGCTAAGTTTTTCCAGGTGGGAACGCAGGCTGAAAGATTACAGAGAAGACTGGAGCACATCGCTTGAATGCTGAGCAAATTTAACGTCAAGTGGATTTACAAACTGTTTGAAAGTCACACCAAGTTTCTTCCATTCATTCTTCACATGCCTAATACGAACAGGGGAGACGTGTGTCAGTTGACTCGATGTTTGTATGTAAACCTTTTGAAATGAGTTAAAATGTGCGTTATTACAGCCAGTTTAATGATAAAATGTTTTGAAGAGATCGTCAATTCTCTCTCTCTCTCTCTCTCTCTCTCTCTGAAATATCTTTAAATTTCTTTTTAATAAAATAAGATTAGCAAAATAGCAAAATATCGCATAGACAGATTATGCTTATCAATGTTTTATATGAGTAAGATATGTATGTATGTATGTATGTATGTATGTATGTATGTATTATGTATGTATGTATATACATACATATATATTACATATATATGTATATATATACACACATATATATAGATAGATATGTGTGTGTGGGTAGTATAGGGTTTACAGTACCTTTTGGGCAAAATTAATTTAGTGGGTGGGCAATTCATTTTTGTAGGTGGGTAGTCGCCCACCCAGTTAACATGTTACGTTTGGGCCTGGAATCTGTGATAGAAAATGAGTCTTGAAGTTATTTGGGAGGATTCGTAGCACTTAAGCTTAGGAACAAGTATCCATCTTCAGGTTCAGCTGATACAGATTGAACAACTGAAGATTGGATCTCATATGTAAAGAGCAAAATATTATATAGACTTCTGTACAATTCCAAAAAGGTCTGCAACATATAGAAGAGTTATTCAGAACTTCCCATGGAGAACCGTTGAAGCCGGGAGTCATGGCAGTATCCAGTCTTCTCGATATTTTCAAGGACCAAAATGTTTGTTCTGGAGGATATAATTAGTTATTTTTTTAGATGCAGAATTTACTTTGAAATGAAAATATTAAACTCGAAAGGGAAACAACCACTGCAAAGCGAAGGTGATAAAAACATAAAAAATAATAATGCAGTAATTTCTGATAAACATTTGACAGAATTAAGGCAGTTATAGGGGAGTGTTAAGTGAATTATAAAGTTTATATTATTTTCTTCAGTGCCTTTTCTTTTGGTTTCCATTTCCAATGTTCAGTTTGTATTTTAAATTCAAATTTTTGAAGAAATTATGATAATATTAACAAAAACAGTGCTCTGAACTCAAGAGGCGCAAGTAAGTCGTCTAGACACTCAGCACCAAAGTGCTCCACATGACGTCACTGAGCACAGCCCTCCTCTCGGCAGCTTGCGTGGTAACTCACCACATCTTTTTACATCTTAGGGTAGCGAAGGAGAGTCGAGTTGTTAGCAGTAAGATCCAACTTGGATGATTTCAAGTACTTTGTGGTGTTACATAAATGTTATTTAATATCTCTCACACATTCTTCATCTGTATTAGGATGCTTCTTTGTGAACCTTGACAATTTTACTGTTACTGTTTATTTTATCATAAATGTGTATTATCCCTCATCCCCTTGACTACATATTCTTTGATTCTCGAACGCTTCCGCTTTTATGCTACTCATTGTTAATAGCTAACTTGCCTTCTTGTGTGCAAAATTAGTTAGGGTTTCAAGATGTTTTGCGATTATATTTACTTACACCTCCCCTTTTCATTCTGATTTTCTTTTTCCTCTTACTCGCTCATTCTTTGCCTAACTCGTTCTGTCAACATCCACTGTTGGGGAAAGGGAAGTCAAACTACCCAATTCCCATCAGCAGGAAGGCATAATCTTTTACATGACGAAATCTCAAGGAAACCATTCCATAACCATAATACTTTGTCAGTGATGGCTAACGGTTTCCAGCATGGTGACTGGGAGTGCAGCAACACCACTGTAGTTCTTAGGATTCCATTGATAAATGAATTTTCAAACAGCTCCTTCCACAGAATGGCCTTGATTACAGGGATTGGTCGCGAGCACCCTCTAATCTGGCAGGCTGATTCCATCGCTGAAGCTTGGCTAATCCTTAGAATTTTGAAGTCGAAAGAGGTATCCGATAACGCCATCTTGCTTCTGAACAATCATGACGCCAGAAGCAATTACAGCTCCATCTTCCTGGGTAATATACCATAAGACGCTGGCTGGGTGCGTGTGTATTCGATGCTCTTGGCTCTTGAGGATTCACTGACGAAAAGAAAAGTTACTTGAAATAGCAATTACTTCAAGGCAAGTCTTCTTGAAGAGTTTATGATTTTCCTATTTTGAGCTTAATGACAAGCACAATTTCTTTGCATAAGATTGGTGACCTTACTACCCTGCACATCAACAGAAACCCGATGTCATAAGGACAACTTTAAGGACAATTTTATCAAACATAAGCAACGAATATTCACCATGCTGTAAGTATAAGAGTGAGGAAGGTAAGAGATGCTTAGGACAATGCCAAATAAACACTGATCACTTTTCCGCTTGTCATGATTATTTCAAACCGAAAGACATCCAAAAGACACAAAACAAGAATGGCCTGGCTTTAACTGTGAATCTCCAGCATAAAAGAGGTGTTGAGTTGTATGATCCTTTCGAATTTGTTAAATATCCACTAAATATTGTAGTGATATCGCGAGTTTTTATGAGAAAATAATAGCAACACATTCACAAGCGTACAAAAGGCTTGTGAGAGACCATTCCGAAAACTAGAAAATCTGCCAGCAGTGTCGAGCAAATTAGTACTTGAAACCATGGTGTTCTTCGCTGCTAAGTTTTTTTTAATAATAATTATACAAATCACGTTTACGTTAGTCACCACATATCTCACTTCACTTGCACCACCCTTTCCATCGATAACAGCTCTTCCGGCAACACTTCTTAAAAGACATGTGGACCAATGAAACAATAAAAAGAACGACATAATAAGTAAACTTTGAGAACGGTACAAAGCCCAAGTTAACTTTTGCACTATTATGATTAAACTGTTTAGCAAGATCATTCAGCCTTTTTTCCAAAAAGACTCGTTCTTATATTGCAGGGACACAGTAAAAGGTACATAAGTCAGAAAGCTAATTGCGAAGAGACCAAGGGAAACTAATTACTAATATCCATTTAACAATATCCTGTCAGTTGTTCAAGTAATGTCCTGGAAAAACGTCAAACGTTAACAAAATCAGTGTACGAGTACGATAATGATCATAAACTAGTATTGCGAAATAACATGTTCTTGATCAAACGTTAAAAACAAGTAAAAAATGCGCAGAAGTTTCTCGGGCGCAATCGAATTTTCTGTACAGCGTATGATGCTGTATGAAACTCTTAGCCAAACCCATGAAACTCTCAGCCGCGGCCCATAAAACTTTCAACCACAGCCCGGTGGTGGCCTGCGTTGCTGGCACCTATAGCGGTGCCAGACGCATGATCATGGCTAACTTTAACCTTAAATAAAATAAAAACTACTAGAGGGGTGCAATTTGGTATGTTTGGTGATTGGAGGGTGGTTGATCAACATATCAATTTGCAGCCCTCTAGACTCAGTAGTTTTTAAGATCTGGGGGCTGACGGACGGTTTCTGAGGGCGGACGGAAAGACAAAAACTATCCCAATAGTTTTCTTTTGCAGAAAAATAATAAAAATGATTCCCCTTATTTACTGGGTAATTTTTTAACAAACCTAATTCTCTATCTAATTTTTTTAATGGCGTCACGTATCCTTCTTTCATTGTGATAACAGCTGAAATTGTATTTCTACCACTACACCACTGTAAACTAAATTTCAAGTATTTGCAACTCAGCAGATAACGAATATTTCTTTATCAAACCTGACACAGTACACTATCTTCTTAATAAGGCAATGCTCAACATTTACATCCGATGGTAACCACCGATGACCATAACCATAAAAGATGATCATAGCAACTAAATTTTGAATGAATAAGTAAATTTATAAACAAAAACTAAATGAACGGACCTGCCAAGGTGAGGAGATACAAGGTGAATATAATGATCTCTCTGAATGGATTCCTATAAAAAAAAATCCTATATTATACTTTCTTTGATGGGAGTAGGTTAAGGAGGGGCATTTAAAACGAAGTGAGGGAATTCACAAAATTGCTCCTATA
>NC_089792.1:31101170-31103670 GCF_040412425.1 Macrobrachium rosenbergii | reverse complement strand
ATGTGTGTGTTGTGTGACTTTATATGTATGAATGTAAGTATATGTATTATATATATATATATATTTATATACACATACATACATACATATATATATATATGAAGATTAAGTATCTACTTTGTATTGTGATTTATCATGATATTACTACAGTGAAAATAAGAGGTCCTACACTCTGTCTCTATTTCACTCAAAATGTGTGATGTATGTGTATATATGTATATATGTATATGTATATATATATTACATATATATATATATATATATATGAAAACCTCCGTAAAGTGTAGTGAATTTATTAAAGACAAACAATAAAAAATTAACAATACACAGGGAATCTTGTAGTCATGTGTACTAATATATGATATATCTAATTCTGACCTCGACTTGTGGAGAAACTGTGAAAAATAATTCAGGTCCCATTAATTTACAAAGGCAAAGTTCGAATCTTGTGTAGATATCCATATAACCTGAAAGTTATCTGCAAGGTAAGTCAATAATACAGTAGTCATTGTCCCTTCATATTTCCTCTGAAAAGAGACATGTCCACACACACACACACACACACACACACACACACATATATGTATATACTATATATTATATATATATATTATATATATATATATATATATATATATAATGTATACATAAGTATATTATATATATAATGTCTTTCCGTAAAAAGTGAATGTTTGTATATTTGTTTGATTTTGACAGACCCAGACAAAGTTTTTGATCATGTCACCAATAATCAAAATTACCCTTGACATACATGAAACACACAAAGAGTTTTACTTCTTCCTTCAGTTGTTTATGGTTAATTATATTTTACCTAACGCCCACATTTTCCAATATGATTGATATCAAAATACCCTGACCTCGTGAATTTTTATCTGTGGACTGAAAAACTGAGATGACAGTGCAAAATAATTTCATCCAAAAATTAAACAGGTATCGAATTGACTGTATCTGAGTTATTACCAGTCAAAAGTTATTTAAAATTTAAAACATAACTTTCGAATAGCCAGCCCCTTACAATTTTGCCATGGTGACTAAATGTTTCTGTGATAGGCTTATCCCCTGTGTTCAGTTGGGTAGTTATTTGCAAGGTAAGTCAATAATAGTAATTTGTTCCTTCACATATTTCATATTTGTGGCGAAAGGACTGGTAGCCACACACTAAGCACGCACTTAATACACAGACACACCTGAGCACGTAGCTAGAAGTATAAGATTTTTTATTTATTGTTTTTTGTTCAGTGGTGTCGTTTATTCTTTTCTTATGGGGAAACGTAACTTCCTCTCCCCTTTATCTTCCCCTCACCCCTCCCTCCCCTTCCAGTTCCCTCTCCCCTTCCCTCCCCTCCCCTTTCCAGTTCCCTCTACCCTTCCCATTCCCTCCCCTCCCCTCCACCTTCTGTTTCCCTTACCTTTCCCTCCCATTCCCAATTCCCCCTCCTCCTCTATTCACTTCTTTACCCTTTCCCCCTCCTTTTCCTCTGTCCTGCCTTCCTCTCCCCTCCCCCTTCCCTCTTCCCTCCCATTTCCATAGACTGTTATTTAGAGTTTTAAACAATGTGAACTGTCAAGAAAAATATATATTTTCTATTTTCATACTATTGTGGAATTTACTACTATATCCCTATGCGACATATATCACACACACACACACATACACACACACACACACACACAAAAACACGCACACATATATAGTATATATATATATATATATATATATATATATATATATATATATATATATATATATATATATATGCATAGTGTGTGTGTTTGTGTGCACCTGCACACCATGAGAAAAACATGAAAAATGAATGTAAGTTTTATGGATAAGTAAAACGATCATCCATAGAGTGTAGAGTCGTTGCTTTAGTGATAGTGAAAAGAAGCTAATGAGACTGGCTAAGAGGTTGAGATTGGTTGTAGGCATAGAAAACTGGAAGTACATGTCAGCATGATGGTAAATAGCGTAAGAGGCGAAGCAATGAATAATGGTACCGATGTTGGAGAAATGTTACGGAATTATTCATATGCATATTTCAAAAAGTGAATGTAACTAATAACTTAGAAGAAAAAAAGAAAGAGGTAAAAGGATGAAAAACGTAGAAACACTTAGAACTGTGGTAAAGGTAAGCATAAGTGGGAATTTTTACAGTGGTTCGGTTACGTGGAGAGAATGGACAGTTTGGGGAGAAAGGAGAAGACTGAGTGTTGAAAAGTTATGGCATTTGTGGCCGTAGGATAAGGAGTTAGATACCATATAGTGGATGCAAAGGGTCAACATGCTACTGACGAATACTCTATGCGGTTATTTAGGCAGATGTGGAAGAAGACTTTTGCGAACGGATTTCATTTTGGATTCCATAGTTAACTACTGAATCCAAAATGAAATCCATTTGCAGAGGAGAATTTCCCCGACCAGTAGATGGCGTGTACTGGGATCACCCACTGGAGTTCTCTTCGCCATCATGCGCGTAGA
>NC_089792.1:31046170-31098670 GCF_040412425.1 Macrobrachium rosenbergii | reverse complement strand
CAATGATATAGTTCAGTGGTCAGAACTTTAATCACTACAACTGGAAGGTTAAGCGTGGCAGAGGTCAAGTTATATAAAGTCAAAGGTTATGTTCTTTATTTGGAAAGAAATACTTGTCATCAGTTTATCATTTAAGAGATTATCTAAAGTCAAAAGGAGCTGGTAAATATATTTTTAGAACTCCCAGCTAACAAAATAAAAAGTATTTGAAGTTAACATAGTTTTTTTTTTTTTATTCACCGAGAACCACAAGACTTACGATAATTCATAAAAGACTGAATTAAGACTAATTAAGACTCTTAAGAGCTGACACTTTAAACACTTGAGTTATACGAAACGTGGTTCAGTTTTAGTGAACGATATAAGAGATGAAATTAACAGTTACTTGTCTGAAGATAAAAATGCTGCATTAAGAAAAAGATAAGCTTCACCAGTGATGAAACAGTTTGAATTAATCTTTCTATCACGACATTTTGTCATTCTATTTACTGTAAGTTTGCCTCACACAATAGTGTATATATGTATAATCACCAAAGGCCCTTTAACAAGCATGAACGAATACGAGTCAAATTGTCATGAGCAAGGGTATGACCCTCTGTTTGCTTGGTAAGCTTTCAGCTCAGTACAGTGTTAAATAATAAAATTTCCATCTAGAAAGCTTCCGCATTTCTGCTGAAACGGTAGAAGATATAAGACTTATATCTGTGTTAGTGTTGTTCAAAAATATGGGCGTAAGTCTGTAACCTCCGATAAAATATTTTTGTCTAAAGCAACAGGCGAATCACGGTTAAAAAGGCTAAATCCATGTAATCGTTGCTGGCGTCTTCTGTTTGCAATTCCTACAACTGAAGTAAAACGTTATTCATTCGCCAAGTTTCCTCCAAGCTCAAGATGGCTTTTTCGCCGAAACCATTAAAATCATCAATTGCATGACATATAATAATCTGTCGCGGAATAAACGAGCACACTTTACACTAACAGGGCACGTCTGAGATCTTTGGCAAAAAAAAAAAAAAAAAAATTTCTTTGACGACGTAAGGGCTACCATTTTTGGAAAATATCCTGGGCATTAGGGTACCTGAAATCTAAAGAATTCATCAATGGGAACAACAGCCCCAAATGCTTAACTACCCTTTCTTTAACATCAACAGACACTTTCACAGTTCCTGATGTCCAATATGTTTCCTTTTTCTGGACAGTATCATCGAAAACACGATCCAGTGGAAAAAATTTGGAGGAAGTAAATAACAACAACTTAAAATTTGATGACATTTCATTCTTTCATCCTGCTGTCTTTATGAAATGCAAGAACCGAATGTCAAATTCGCCCTGACATCTATAGCTCAATAATCTTCAACGTTTTTATATTCATTTCAAAAGGAATTTCGAAACTAATCTCCACTTACTAGCTTGTCAGGCCAAAAGAGTCATTTGATTTCTGGTGGTTATAAATTAAGGTTTAATGGTAAAATAAATATGGCTAGAAAAGAATACGCAAAAGTAAAATTAGAGAGTTTGGTTTAATTCATATTTAATTTGATCTACCTCTTTTACACGTCCTTATCATCTACATCATTTAGATTTAATATGGTTGTTGATCGCAGCCATATGTGACAAATCATTTAATATCCTTTAGGATTTAATATCGTTACTTGTGATGACAACTTACTTCCTTCAGGATTTCTTTGCATAAGATTTTGTGCGTCCTTTAGGATTTATTACAGTTTTTGTAAAATGTCGAATATGGCCATATATGACAATTATGTTCATCCTTTAATTTTAGCATTTGTTATGGTTATTTGGGAAGGATACAGGTCTTACCTTTCAAAATTTATTGTTACTTTTGAGAGCGATCTTGTACCACCTTTAGGATACCTTTAGGATTTAATGGTTTATTCACGACCAACCTTGTACAGTGCATGCGGAGAGAAAAAAACGTAAGATAACATTTCTCTCCTTTAAACCTTTCAACGGTAGCTGTAAAAAGAGTTTTTGAGGGGAGGGGAGGGGGATGAGTGTAAAATACGGCTAGTACAACACTCCGTGACCTCTAACGTCACAACAGCGAGCAACAAAAAAACTGCAAGTCATAAATTCATCTGTTGAGAAAGACCGGAGATCAATACGAGTCACTCTTACTCTTCATCTTCTCCAGCTCTAACAAACGACCATTAATTGCAATCTGGGACCGTAATGTACAATGCCATGGTAGTCATCCATTATTCTTTTTTTCCCATCTCGCCTCAATTTCACCGTCACTTCCACAATAATCTCTTCCCACCACCCCACCATCCCCAGCGCCATCGTGCCACAGAATCACTGCATTCTCATCTCATCACTTCTCTCTTTTACAGGAAATTCTCTTCTTTTTGCTCAAAATTACCTTCCTCCAGCCACGCCGCATCTTCTCCTCGTATTTCAGTGCGTTTTCTTTTCTTATCCGATAACCTTTACCACTTCTTAGACATCTGTGCATCCAATTCACGCATAGCCGCCTCTCTTATCCGGACATCTCGACATTCGATCCAGATAGCCGCTAACGAACGTGCTCAACACCCTTAATCATACGAAGTTCCCGCCAAACCTATTGTTTGGAGCTCGCCTTTTGTCAAGAACGCTCCGTTAGATCAAACTGCATCGGAAGCCGTTCGAGTACTTTCTTTTTCTAACGTCCCTGCTTTTGAAGTTACGTGAATATATCACAAGCGACAGAGTAAATACGGGATCAGTCGAAGTCTTGGTAACGACGTACGCGAGCAACAAACATCGAATGACTCCTTACATTGAACTCGTTTTCAAGACCAGGAAGGACATAAGAAAATTTCAGCGTCTTACAAAAACAAACACTTATCACTAAACTTTGTTTACGAATCAGCATTCCACTGACAAGTTAAACACTACCTCATTAGGGGCAAAACAATCCGGCGATCTAGTAGGGTCAAGATCGTTACATGCAACTTTCTCAAGGAAATGTGCTCTGATTAGAATGCAGTCAGGTGTACCGACCAAAAAACAAAAATAATGGCGAGAGGTCGAACGTCGTGGAATGGTTTTCGATTTTCTCTACCGATCCTTATCGGCAACCGAACGTTGTCTGACATCCCGACTGTATTAGACACCAACCTAAAACTGTCTAGTGGTGCAAGTAACTATTATTTTCTGAGTTGCAACTCTGCTATAACCAAACACCAGTATCTAAATAACTTACAGCGTCCGATATTGAAGTCCCACAGATGTTAAGTTACGTGATTTTTATTGTTTGACTGATTCCATTTATAAAATAAAGACGATGCATGAAACTTTTCAACGTGCACGTTTCCACTTACATCTAGGTCTGTTTACCCTGATAATACCCTTAATGTTAGAGGAGGTCGTTCGTTTTAGTTAGGAACTGTGATCAAATTTAATCTCAGAACTATGTTTGCGTCATGCATCCACTACCGTGACGCCATCTAACTGAAGTGAGAGACTGCACATAGAAACCCTGAAAACACGAGAGAGAGAGAGAGAGAGAGAGAGAGAGAGAGAGAGAGAGAGCTAAATCAAGATATGACACTATATCTGCTTACCTACATTAAATAATGAGTCACGATCTCATGTGGTGGAAACGTCTTTGGAGCCATTCCCTGGGAAAAACTATTGTGTTCTTGATTTTTTTGAGAGTATGGATGAAATACTTAGTGGGTAGTTGTTCGAATACAGTGGGCTTACCTTAGCCAACAGGCAAAAGAGTCTGGAGCAACTTCATCTCTAAAGAAATGCCGAGAATCGGAAGGTTAACACGTTGAAAATGTTTACTAACAGTATAATTAAGACATCCTCCCATTTCTCACCTTGAATACTGTATTAATCTATGCACTATATAATACGATTACTTCACATTTCGGTAACATTGTGAAAGTTAACATTGTAATCTGTTCATTATAGCTTACCATTCACAACTGCAAAACTATAATTATGAATAACTTAGCATCCAGCACTAAGTTAAGTATCCAGTTTAACCAGACCACTGAGCTGATTAACAGCTCTCCGAAAACTTGCGAAGGATTAATTTATTTTACGTGGCTAAGAACCAATTGGTTACCTAGCAACGGGACCAATGATGGAATCCGAACCACATTACAGCGAGAAATGAATTTCTATCGCCAAAAATACATTCCTCTAATTCTTCATTGGCCAGTCGGAGAATCGAACGCGAGGCCAGCAGAGTGCTAGCTGAGAACGGTACCCACCCGTCCAATGAGGAACTAGCTATATGTATCCGAAATGAAAAAAAAATGACCAGACACGGATATACAATGATATATGCATTTTGGGGGGTTGGGTGCTTTCAGCCAACTTGAACTGTCATTTATAAGACATATCTAACAGTAGGAGCTGACACCAGGCTTCAACCACGTGACATCAAGCTTCCGTTTTCTATATATCCGAGTCACTACAAGCACACTGGCAAACCTGCTGTGACTGATATGTCTAGAAGTACGTTACTTGTTGCATGGTGATAAAAGATACTTGCAATGTTAAAGGGTTAGAGCCGATTTATATGGAAATAAGGCGACCACGAATCAAATAAATACAGCCCTCGGTTGGTTTCTGCTCTTACTCCTTCAAGACATCACTCTGCTGCCAAAGCGACCTTGGAAGCTAGCCTCTAAAAGCTCTACTTCCAGAGCAATAATACCCAGCGTACCAAACACTGAAGTCTGCATGGATGTCTATTTGCCTGAGACAGGTGGTTTTCAGGGGCAGAGATCGGGCTCATTCCAGTAAATGATGTGTTCACCATATCGACAAATTACGATCCTCTTCCTGTTTTGCACTCAGCGGGACAGCTTGATAACTTCCAGACAGAAAAACTAAATTTGATGAAGAAAGACCACCCCAGTAAATAAAAATCCTCCGACACTGCACTTCAGACCCATATCCATTTACAGTAATTCTGCTGCGAAACTAACCAGAACCTTTACCCACCACAACCCACATCATTAATACCTGAACACATGTTTTCCTCTCAGAATACTGATCTGGGGAGCCCCATACAACTGTGCTCCAAATTATGGCACATCTGAAAGACGGATGACATTGTTTGCATGAAAATCAAAATCTTCAGTCTTGTTTTTTTTTTTTTTTTTTTTTTTTTTTTTCTAAATAAGAAAATTGACACCAAAATATAAGAAAACTAAAATAAACCAAGGAAAAGGGATCATAATAACTACAAAAAAATATAAGTTTTCGGATGCTTAACCTTCAGCTATAGGTCCTAATCCACTTGGCAAAGAAACATGCAATAGCAAGATATTAATAAAATCTTGCGCTTACAAAGAGTGATTTTAAAGTTCCAAAACGAATTGTTTAGACTGCGGCTTGTACTCATTCCTAATGTTCGCCGAACTATCATAGCCATATAAATGTTGGATTCATTAAAAACAGGTCATGCACTTCTAATTATCCCTTACAATGTAAAGACCAACCCAAATCCTAAATAGACCGGGGTCATCTCACGAATAAGTTTACCCGTGAAAACTTAAAAAGGCATTAAAGTATAAAGTTTCTAGATGTTCAGATCATGAAAGAATTTATTAGACTTAACACAGTGCCGACCAATGACCTATAACACGTTCATTACTATTCATATCACAGAGTTAAAATCAAGCGTACAATTTTTATCTCACTGTATCTTGGGGCATTAGGATTATTATCGCGGAGGCCTTACATGAATAATTCAACATAATTAGAGAATAATAAGAATACAACTAGCAGATTTCTTTTGCAGCACTGATCTAAGAAGTTTCTTGGTTTCATTTATTTTCCTGTTTTTGATTAAATATTTAATCTGTTACAGAAATGCAAATGCGAATGTTATACTCATGAATGACAGTTCCACTAACACTTCTTAGTTAGAATATCCACATCTTGAATGCAAAGCTGTTCATATGCTGAGCAGCCACTACAAAATACATTATTCTGTAGTGGCCAAAATGGTAGAAATTTTTTTTGCAAAATTATTACAAAACAACTTTTAAACAAACTCGGGAAAATTAATTCGCAAATTTCATCAGAATATACTGTTCTCGGGTCAAAGATGTAGCGAATAGTGATTATAATTTATCATAAAAAATTGCTTAAAATGCGAATAATTTCCCTTTCCCTTTCTGTTAACGAAAAACAAGTTCTTCAAAATCCCGGATCTACACTCGGATTCAGGTCGGACTCAAAATCTAGTTCACTCTTCCTTAACCTTTTCAGAGCCAGCCCCACACCCCAAGAAATTTTACTGAAAACCCATGAATATATTTTGACTCTGCATCCAGATCCATCTCGAAAATTAATCGAATCTTCCTCAGCAAATAACCGACCCCTCCACAAAACAACACTGAAGTCCATCAACGGCAGTTTGAGACAGCCTGTGAACAGACAGACAGACAGACAGACAGACAAATACAACGGACACGAATGAACGTCTGAGCTCCTTCCCATTTGATTGGCGGACGAAGAAAAACAAAACAAATGTGTGATCTGAGAAAAATCGGCAGGAAAGCAGCTATGCACTGAAGCAAAACAATGATGTAAGAAGATTCGCCACGAATTCTATGTCTATGGTTACCACAGTTCGTGAATGATGTTGAAAACATTGGAAGTGGGCTGCAATTAGCATAAAAACTCTAACATCTCGGTTGATTTTATGGAACTTTCAAGCGAAACTAAGATGCCGACTGTATCCATTGGAATTTCTTAAAAAAAAAAAAAATACATAAATAAATAAATAAATAAATAAATAAATAAATAAATAAATAAATAAATAAATAAATAAATAAATAAATAAATAAATAAATAAATAAATAAATAAATAAATAAATACTGCTGCTATTCATGGGTCACTTTCTGGTGCGTTTACCTAAGCTTAAATTATACATGTCTATATTGTTGCATTAACCACTTGCGTCCATGAAGGATGCGGGAAAATAGGCATACATCTACGTACATGTAATCGCGTTGGAAATACTAAGAAAAATAAAAACACTAAACGTAAGAAGAACACACATATACATTAATCAAACGCAACAAGAGGCTTAAGGAAGAAAAGATGCTATACGTTAAGTTAAATAAAACGATCGTAAATTTCTATAATCAAAAGGAATCTGAATACACGACCGTATTCAACAGTTGGGCAGGGCGAGAGAAGAAGAAGAAGAAGAAGAAGAAGAAGAAGAAGAAGAAGAAGAAGAAGAAGAAGAAGAAGAAGAAGAAAAGTTAAGATCTCGGAGGCAACAACACTCCTTCTCTCTAAAACTCTATCCATCAGGATGATCGGAGATTAAATCTGACAGGTATATAAGATGATACCAAAGATACGGCAAAGCATATGCTTCTACTTAGATGACGACACTTCTAAGGGAGAGATTTGCGAAGCTCTGCCAACTTCTGCCTCTCAACTTAACAAAATTGTTGTTATACCAAACTATGTGGCATAATTAAAAACTATTACATATAGAAATTAAGATATCCGTGACATATTATCATTACAACCGTTGCAGCTGAAACACTGGTCAAGGTGTTAAACCGGACACCAAGTAATTCTATCAGATTACACGTACACCTTGCTTAAAGGAGAAAATAGGATTAGGATTAAGGCACGGAATCTCTCATGTGACAAGGTACACACGTTCTCTCTCTCTCTCTCTCTCTCTCTCTCTCTCTCTCTCTCTCTCTCTCTCTCTCTCTCTCTCTCAGGTAAATTCTCCAAAACGGGAATGCTTAAGTTACCTTTTTACATGCAGACGAAAGTATCCTATTAAACCAAGTCCCAGTCTTTACATAAGAGTATATCTATCTATCTCCTAGCTAGAAGCAGCTGGTCAGGATTCGAGAAGAAAAAAAAGAATAATGAGATCCACTCTCCACAAGAGTACTTAACATACTTTCATGCATCAGAAACACGAAATATGTAGACAGAATTTCAACCTACGAACCATCTAGATATTGTGATATCATTTTTACAGACTCAAAGGTAAATAATCCCGCACCTAAGTACTTACTTCCATGCAATAAGTGAATTTACTGATCAAAGTACTTGCTGACATGGAATATACGAAATAAAGATTAAGCAGATCCCTTTTCCGCCCTTGCTAATTCGATGGACTATATTTGGGCAGCATTCAATTTAATGCGATACACTCGCTCCCGTTCGGTTCCACATGCTAACGAGATGAAGCTTAGGTCGATGGTCTAAATGCCCTAAATAAAATTCCATAAAATTATAGAATTATAAACGAATCTATTCCCAAGAATTTTGGTTTCCAGTTACGGCCACTGGTGGATTACCATTCCACAAAGTTTTGAAAAAGTTACGAAAACATACTCATTATCTTCAATAAAGTCTTCAGTTTTTCTGAAATGAGAAACACTTTACAAATACGTTACACTGAGAACAGCAATGACATTAATAAAAAAAAAAAAACAGAAAGTAACATCAGAATTTAAGAAGATGGTCTGAAAAGGGGTGACCATCAAATAGAACCGACTCGCATGGTTTCAGCGTAGAGTGAACAAACCAAAACGATTTATGAGAAAGGGATGACGTTAAAAAGGGATGAGAACGTTAAAATATTGCAATTACCTTGGCAAAAAGCACCGCAAAGGCTTTTATATAAAAAAATATATTACAGGAAAAATCCGAACAACCATTACCTTTAGACTTTACTTTTAAATGATGTGGGCAGAATACTTAGCAAATTCAACGTATGCGAAAATGAACAAAGATATATTGCAATTACCTTGCAATACGGCAATGTTACAAGCAACGCAAAGGCTTTTATATATAAAAAAAATATATTACAGGAAAATCTCCTGAACAACCATAACCTTTAGACTTTACTTTTAAATGATGTAGGCAGAATACTTAGCAAGTTCAACGTATGCGAAAATCAACAAAGTAAAGTAAACAGAGAAAGAACGAATAACCATAAGGTGAGACTCGCCAGGCTTCTCATCTGGTTCGGGGATATGACGCAGATCACTCAGTTGTGAGCTGAACGAACTACTACATGAGAGTCTCTTTTGATAAACATAAAGAAAACCGGCCGAAGTAGTTATCGTGAATGCAGTCTTAAGAAGTCAGGCTATAAGTTTACGACATAAAGAGAAAAGATAAGAATAAATAAATAAGGACGAAAACAAGTTGAAGAAAAATAGAAGTGCGTGAGACTCCAAGCTGGAATCAGACTTCAACGAACACATATTTTTTCCAGTTTGAATACTATCCTCAGAACTCGAGATCTAAACCCAGGCTCACCTCACTTCTATTCTTTGCCTGACAATTCCGACTTTGTGTTAAGTGATTTATGGCTTACAATTATCATAAAACCCTCATCTGTCCGGCCTGAAGCTTTAAACATTTAATCCTTTTCCTTTTTCGTTCTCATTCATATTTTCTCCCATCCATTTATCATAACTGCTTTCTCTTCTTCTCTTATTCTATATAATTCATCTTTCTCTGTTAGTAAATACCCGCAACTCTGTTCTATTAATGTCAGAATTAGGAACATCCAAGTTCAGCAAAATAACGATAATTTTGACAAACGGAAATAAAGTTGTTGGGTAGTCGGCGAGAAGCCAGCCAAAACATAATTTGATATTCGCCCATCTTTGGAACCATTACATCTCTGTCCCTGACCTGCAGGGTAATAATGGAAAATTAAACGCGACCAAGCGATTCAGCCGAGAAACAGAAGAAAATAATAAAAGCTACACAAACTTGACATGTGGAAGGCGAGGACGCAGATGTAGTTTTTCCAATATTTTCTGAAAAGACGCTGAAGTACAGACCGTTAGTACACCGTGTGTGCGCGCGCGTTATTTATTTATTTTTTTTTTCGTGCCGACGACAATATTTTCATAAATCAGCAAATATTAAGTGATTAATCTGCTCCAAATTGTGATGTTACTGTAAACTGAAATCATTACAGACCGATGTCAGTTCTTACTGTGACCTCCAATGTCGCTAGATAACTGACATTTACAAATTTTTTGAGGTACCTTCAAGATAAGCTGAATTAAAATACATGTCAAAACTTGTTCTGGATCTTCCCAATACTAAACCATGAATCCGCTATTTTTCAACATTATAATTGGGGTATAATAGGAACTGCAGGTCTATCGCTTCCTTTTAGGTTGACCCCACCTTTCTCCTCTCGTTTTATCATTTTTCCAAGACCTGAACTAGAAAAGAGCATTAAACTGCCGGTCCATTAGTCTTTCTTTTCAGTGGAAGAAAAAGTCTTATTCTGATGTCTTTTATGGGATGAAAGTTCTCCTGTCTGGTGTGCCGCAGGGTAGTGTCCGAGAGATATCGTTATCACTTTGGTACCAAATTACAACTTACGAAGCAAAGCTGCTGCATAGCGTGTTGATATGACTTTCTGTAGCTACTCTCCTTTTCCTGACACTTTATGAAACGGGTTTCTTTGTGGGATACAAGAACGTGTTACCATTTTCCCGCCGACAGCCCATATCATGCGTACACTGACACAAGTAGTTGAATGAACTGCTGAGGATATTGAATTAAATAGTCACTGCAAGCGGGATCTACATCCATATTAAAATTTTACTTATTTCACTATAAATCTCACAGATTTTCAACACTTACTATAAAAAGAAATCGGTCATAAAAGTCATAACCACCCAGAATGGCCCGTAACAAAATTATAAAACAGAATTCAATTACAGATTTATAAACACTGCAGGCAGTTGAGAGTTGGAATTTTGTATAATGGTACACCTCCGCGTATATGAACAAGAAATGTTACGAGAAGCTGAATTCTAATATTAAAAGGGGCCTATACTTCCTTGATAAGTACTTGAGGCGCTATACAGTAACTACAGAGAAATGTGAAGAGAGGCAGGTTATCAGCCACTCTTATATGATTCCTTTCATAATAAAGAAAAAAGCAGGAGGATTTTAAAATCTGGCCACGGGCACATTCAAATTTCAATGAACTAAACTCAAAACTCTCGTTTCTAATACCAAGAATGAACATGATGGGCGAGTATGGGGTGTGGAGACAATTCAGTATCTTTCGGCGCTGAAATCAGGAAAGCAACAACAAGTTTTTGTCTTTATAAGAAGAAATCCGGTGTTTTTTTCACCGAGTCTTCAAGAACATTTTTCGAGATAAAATAACGCACATCTGACAAAGTTCCTCTTGGGAGACGTTGAAGAGTTTCTTTAACGACCAACAAACACCGATACGACCGATGTTAAGATCTCTTGGCCGGAGAGATATTGAGGAAAAAACACCAGGGAAGCCAATAAAGAAAAGTGGTAAAACCAGAAGAGAGAGAGAGAGAGAGAGAGAGAGAGAGAGAGAGAGAGAGAGAGAGAGAGAGTTAAAAGAACATATGCCGCTACGTCTTCTATAAAAAAAGTTCAAAATTGTTTCCCCGGAACGCCATTATAGATTAGAGAAGAGATAAGAATTCCCTGGGTTCGCAAAATTTTAAAGAAATGCTCAATTTTTGACTCAGCCACGGTGATAGACTATGAGGTAAAGGAAGGATACTAATATGAGACCCTACGATCCTACGGCGCCATTTCTAGCAGTGATTTCCAAAAATTAATGGAAATATAATATGCTCATTTCCGCTGCTCTGAGTAAAAAAAAAATGTAAAAACAAAGCACTGATGTAGCAAATGTACAGAAATACCTATGTTTTCACTACTGAAAAGGGTTCACAGGTTCTCGGTGCAAACAATTTTTAATATCATGTCTTAATAATCATCATAATGTCTAGCGCTTTAAAGAGAAGGGTAATTCGGTTCCACAATTTAATTCAGCAGAATTATAGAAATCATAAAAATTACCACTGTCACCAGTGAAACAAAAATTAGCCTTTTATTTTTTTTCTTCTATCAAACAATAATTTGTCAAGACAGAGATGAAACCTGTGAAAGAATACAAAAATCTTTAAAGTAAGTAAAATATCCAAATAAAAATAACACTTTAGCATGAGTTTAACATGGCTTAACATTTTCTTATTATTTTACATTATCTTACTGTACTTATCATGAAAATACCCTTTTTACTTATGTTACTTTTGAGAAACGCCACCATATTAATATGCAAAATATAAAGGCATTTTATAATTTTCACCACCATTTTAGCAATTTTTTGACATAACAATTTGCCTTACTGGGCCATCGAACAGCTAGAAGATCTAGCACAGTTTTCTTCTGGTCACATATTCTTGCGCTAGTATTCCCTTTAAACTTTGCAGGGTAACTGCGAATCAAAATGTACACAGTACATATGACGTAATGAAAAGCAGCATATAGGACCATTGCATTAAAGCAACATTACTTAAGCCAACTCAGTATAATGAGATGAAAATAACAATTAACACCATACGAAAATTATATTAGTGGAGATGAAAATAACAATTAACACCTTACGAAAATTATATTAGTGAACTCTCAAACACCAAAAAGCGGCTTGCAATGGCCTTACAAAGTCAGCCTCCCTAAAATCACGATTCACAGGCCAGGCATCTCTTCCCTGACAGGGCGTGTAATCTAAAGGCCGTAAACATGCTGCAGGAGAAGTTGGGAGCGCTCCTCTTAAAAAAAGAGAGGAGGACATGGGAGAAGGGGCGGGTGGTGGGGTGATTCTAAAAGCGCGTGGCCCTGGGTGATGACTGTCAAAATGCAAATAGCAAATTCCCTTGATGCCCCAACAATTTCTACCCCTCAGCCTTTTACGACAGCTTCATCAAGAAGACGACAGGACTCTCACTCGACCACCTCTACGGATGGCATAAATATGCCTATCTCTCTTTGGCTCGTCGCGACCAGCTTCCTGTATGTGCGGGCCAATTATGGCAAATCATAATTAATCTTGTTTACCTTCTTCCTCTTCCATCCGTTCCTACCCTGCGTACGAAATTATCTGAATATTCTTACTAAAGAAAGAATAAGTTTTATTTAAAACAAATGTACCCTCGAAAACATCAAGTCGATGCTCACAACACACACACGAAAAAAAGTAAATAAAACGCAGATGAAACGGGACCAATGCGTTAGAGACTAAACCTGCCAAGAGCTTTTACATACAGCCAAAGAATGTTGAAAGTACGTGCTAACAAGGAGCAAGTCACTGCAGGCAACTTTAATGGATATGAGAATACCATGTTTACAAACCATGCAAGAAGCTCATCGGCATGTTAGGTATCAGGTCTGGGAAACATCAAATACCAATCAGTGTAAGAAATGTTTGATTTACATGAGACAAGTGTGTTTTCCGTTGGGATCTGATGGGAAAATCGTGATCCTCCTAAGTAAACAATAGTATTGGAAAATCAGCAGCTGTGGAAATTGGTAAACTTCAAGATGGCACAGAACAAAATACTGAGCAAGAGTTTTCGGAGTTCTAGCAGAGCCTCCAAAGGGGAAAGGAAAAAGGTTAATTTCTTTTCAAACAGATTGCATAACATTATCATGGACTCCTCAGAAGGGTCGGGAAGAGAAGGTCAGGAAAAAGAAAATCCCTAATATTTTAAGTGACTTATTTCGAATGAGATAGAAAAAAAAACTTAGGATATTAAACCACTGGTCTATTTTTCTTTCCCTTGGAAAGAAAACGCAGATCTGTTTTTCTTTCTCTTGGATAGAGAAAATAGATGTATTTCTCTTGCTCCTCGAGAGAGAAAAAGGAATAATGTTTATTTGCATGGGATATATAACAAACTAAAATATACACTATGCAGAGGAACATATCTATGTCAAGGGCAGATGAAGCAAGGATATTACTAAACTATAACAGCAAGAGGAAAAAAAAAACTGTTTGATGCAAAATTATGATCTCTGTTCTGCAGATAAGGATTCTGATATCTGATCATCAGAACTTTTACCTAACCTAGCCCTTCAATTAATAAAGGAAGGTGCATCACAGACTACTAGATGGCATAAGCATTTTTACTTCTCAGAATTCATTACAACTATAAAAATAAAATTTCCCTTACAATGATCCGAACAAAGTGACTGAAAATTTCAATAATAGTTTAGCAAATACAAATGAAATGCACTGGATATGCAAATCATGAATGCTGGCCCAACGAGATTAAACCTTTGTAGTTAAAGACCTGTTATCATGAGAGAGAGAGAGAGAGAGAGAGAGAGAGAGAGAGAGAGAGAGAGAGAGAGAGAGAGAGAGAGATTCATGAAAAATTAAAACATTTCATCAGAGAGTAACATGATCAAATAGCTTCTTCGAATATGAAATGGCTTCGGTAATAAGAATTTCTTTTCCAGATTATAACAAATATATTTATTACATGAAGCGGCTACTATAGAATGCTTTTCTCGGAATACGAGGGAGGAAGCTTTAATAGGAGGCATTCCTCTGCGTAAACCACACTCACGACGCGCCTTTATCTCGATTAGAGGAAAAGTTAAAAGCAACTCGGTCGTACTGAACATCAGAATCATCATCACGACAACTTCCCAGGGGGTCCGTAGGCAAAGCACAAAGAAAGACGTAACTGACTTTTGAAGAGAAATAAAGCAAAAAGAAACATAAAATGAATCACCCGGAACAAATGCATTTTCGAAGGGCTTTCAATTTAAGGAGCAGGAGAACGAATAGAAAAGGAGAAAAAAAATAAAGATTACTGTTGTTATTATAATAAAGTATTAACAACATCAGTGATTTGCTTCTTGACTTTTAGAGGCTGGCTCAGTGATTTATTTTTGAATGAGAAGTGAAAAATTAGAGAAAGCAAAAACTAGAAAAAGTAAGCGGGGAGAGAGAGAGAGAGAGAGAGAGAGAGAGAGAGAGAGAGAGAGAGAGAGAGAGAGAGAGAGAGAGAGAGAGAGAGATTTTAATTCTGCAAATGAGCAATTTCTTAAGTAGATTATCAAGAAATCCTGTCACGTACGCCATTCCAACCTGACAGTGTGTAAAGTATTTTGTAAAGATAATGACCGAGTAAATACATAAGGCGAACGGGAAGACTTTTCCAAATAGTAACATGCGAAGAGATAATGATTAACAGTAGAAAAAAATACCTCTCATTCTCTCTCATTTCGTTTTGCCGTTTTGGCAAAATGAGTGACGCTACAATAGTCGGATTCGTCATTCGTAAAGCCGGAGTCCTGGAGCCAAGCCAATACTTCTTTAAAAAAATAAATAAATGCAGTTGACAAGAAAGAAAAATCACTACCAGTTTTATATTCAGAACCTTTTAACTGCTGCTACAATAACTTACGTAGTAGGCTCTTCTTCATACAATTAATTCAATTTTCCTAAATCTACTGTCATTAACTGACATTAATAACAATAACAACTAACAATCTTACAACAACCATTTTTAATTCAATTCCATATAAATCTAACTGCTCTTCTTTAATTAATTCAATTTTCCTAAATCTACTGTTATTAACTTACATTAATAACAACAACAACTAACAATCCTACAACAACCATTTTGCTAGGAAATTTTGCTATAATCCATGTAGCCAATATCTAAGAGTTTATATAATTCTAGCCGTTTAAAAATCAGTTGTTATGAAATCAATGCTTGTACTAGCCGGCTGATATCAGACCAGCTTTACCAAAAACTTTTTTTTTTTACACGTTTTCACGAGAGATCATTTTTATGGAATAAGTATTGCAGCCATCGACCCTTCATGTAAACCCCTGTTTAAGAGAGATGTGCTCTTCACTCGTCTCTCGGCTACAAAAGCAACGATCAATACACAGCAGAATATCTGTTGATATTTTACATAAATGGAATTCTTTTCCCTTTACTTAGTTCTCCCTAAAATTCTTCTGACATTCACTCTTTAAACTATTATCTTGCTTTCTCTCCCTTTGAAAATAATTATGAGCCATGAATAAGTCCGATGACTCGCTTTTGTCAAGACAGTGTGGATTTATCATTAGGTACATCTTCAGTAAAAAAGGAAACATCCCAATGGATCCCGATTTGCATAGTTAGACTGAAGCATCTTCAAATCAGACTCGCTGGGCACATCATTAGTATTAACTATTGATCAGTGCTCGGTAACACCTCATTTTAAAATTCATGAGGAAAAGGAGTGTCGTTTTCAGTTCATATGACAACACTCACCCAAAAAAAAACAAAAAAATCCGTAAAAAGAGAAATATGACAACTAGGAACTTTCACCAAGTATTAAAAAATAATAATAATAATAAAATAATAATAATAATAATAATAATAATAATAATAACGAAAGAAAAAGTTACAAGTGAATTAATTTAATAATAATAATAAGGTAATTAATAATAATAATAATAATAAATAATGAAACGAAAGTTTGAATATTGCATTAACCGTTTTGTTGCTTTTCCTCTGGAGCCACCCTTGTTTGGAGAAATGGGTTATGTTTGTTTTTAAATAAGTATGTCTGTATGTATGTATGCATGAATGTATATATAAACTGTTTTCCATCCAAACTGTTTTTTAAACAGTTAAATAGCATGTTGAACAAGAAGATGACGCCACCTCCTCTATATTACACCGTCCCTAAGATGAATTTATACGCAGCGTTCCCTTATATGCAAGATGATTCTTTCAGGAAGAAATTTCTCAACATCTTTCGAAAGGAATTACCGGCCCTTAACCTCAAGCTCATCCCGAGGAACCCCCGAACAGTTGGCGCTCTCTTCAAGTTTAAAGACCAGCTCAGTCCCTTATTTACATCCAACGTTATATATAAGTACAAGTGCCCCAGATGTAGTCAGGGGATCTATGTCGGATGTACTAGGAGGCTGTTGCGGGTTCGCATCGATGCTCATAGAGGAGTCAGCTTCAGAACCGGGAGCAGATTATCCAGCCCTGAACAGTCTAATATCAGGAATCATTCGAAGATATGTAAAACTTTCATAGAAAATAAAGATTTTTCAGTAATAGGACAGGTACAAAAAGCAAATGATTTAACAATACTTGAATCTATTATTATCAAATTAACTGTACCACCATTAAACTCCCACACATCCTCTACACAACTGTTTATTGCCTGATGGTCTTGTTAAGTTGTTTCTTCTCTGTCTGTATGTTTATTTATTTATTTATTTTTTCTCTCTTTGTAATACTCAATGCGAGTGCAGTAGTTTGTTTTTAACTTCCTTCTGGGTAGGTTGTCACAGCCTTTTACTTGTTCTTTTAGGATAGGTTTTAGTCATTTTATTCTGAACGTTTTATTGTAATTGTAATTCTGATTTGTGATTTTGATTTTAATTTACTGATTGCCATGTTCGCTGTTTGCAGCCTAGAAAATGCAACTATGAGGAGTTGTGAAACGTCGGCTTCAGGTTAAAATTAACAATAGACCAGTTTAAAAGTGCCACTCAATTAATAATGATACGTAAATAAAACCAGTTAGAAGGCTTGACTGATGGAAATAGGGGCACAGAAGGATACATATATTCTACAGCATTCTCACACCCCTTCTGTCATGTATGGAGAAGGAACACGATCACTGGGTGAACCAAACACAGTCTAATCATTACATGGATTGCTGAAGGCTCAAAGAGTAACGTCAGGATATGTTCAGTTAAATTGCCGACAAATTTCAGGGTCAAGCACAATGCAAGGGGAAAAGGAAACGAAATGAGATAGGAGTAATAGATACACGACCAAACACTCTCCACCACACAGTGCCTTTAGTCCTTTAGCAAAGCTCCTTGGTTGTAGAAAAAAAATGGCTCTCACGAGTAGGATCCTCTACACGTGGCACTTCAGGTAGCACAAGGATGTTAAGGTGATGGGCCCAACAAAGAGATCAAGCAATGAGCTCACAGGTCAGGCTCAGTGGTGTGTTACTGGGTCAGTCTCATGGCTGCGTCTCCCTCCCAACACTGAGGTCAGCCCTTACTAGACCTAGTATTTTCGCCAACTTTCATAGCCCCAAGCAATTCACAAGTCCTGGATGAGGAGGGCGATTCCTGTTAATTCCTGCTTTGTGCATTTTCATGCTTCAGCCTGGGAACATAGATCCTGTGTGGGAAGAAGAGGGATCGGCCAAAGAATGAGTGTCTTGGGAAAAACAGCTTAAGTTAAGAGCTTTGCGGAGGCTTAGTAAGGGAAAGTGCAGACCCTAACTCATTTAATGGGCAAAATTTAATTAACAGGAAGTGTCTTAAGGCCGCTCCCTGAACTGGGTGTTATTTCCCAGAGTTTGAGCATGAAGGGATGCCAAGAAGCGAATACTCCGCTATAATATATATATATATTATATATATATATATAATGTTTATATATATAAATATATGTGTATTGCATACGTATATATGTATATGTATATATACACATATATATATACGCATAGATACATATATGTGGATATATATATATATATCTATATGTGTATATGTATGTTTGTATATATGTATATATGTATATATCTGTGCATGTATGTGTATATATCTGTGTATATATATGTATGTAACTATCTATCTATCTATATATACATATATATATATATATATATATATATATATATATATATATATATATATATATATATATATATATATATATATATATATATATATATATATATATATATATATATAGGCAGGAGAAGGGTGCAGGAACACATACAGATCCAGTACATACATAATTTATTGTCGACGCGTTTATTAGTTTTATTTTTTTAATGTGTAAATGTATTTTAGTGTGATTGTTTAGGTTTAACTGATTTCCCATTTTAAGTTTTCATATGTTTTGTGGATGTTTACTTTTAATTGTGTATGCTGAATGCCCCTTTGCACATTATAACTGTAAATGTCCTGATGATGTGACCACGGGTCAAGAAACGCGTCAACGATAAATGTATGTACTGGATCTGTTTGTGTACCTGCGCCCTTCTCCTGCCTACTATAGCACCTATGTGTGGATTATATTATATTATATTATATTATATTATATTATATTATATTATATTATATTATATATATATATATATATATATATATATATATATATATATATATATATGTATATATATATATATATATATATATATATATATATATATATATATATACATATATACATACATATATACACATATATATACATATATATATATATATATATATATATATATATATATATATATATATATATATATATATATATAGATGGAAAGGAGAAACTTGAGCATGTTAAGAAAAGCGCAGACAATAAATTACCATCTTTTCCACAAGCACTATCTTTGCAGAAAACCTCCCCTAAATAACTATTTTAACATACACCTACAGATTTCACCAGCATCATCAACACCTACACATACAGTGCCATTCCTGGATCTTTTGCTGCATATCTGTTCTGGATGCTGACAGCTTACCTTTCCACCAGTACTATGTGCCTTGCCTGCTATTTTCTACAGCGGGTCTTTATCCTTCTTTCTTTTCAGTGCAAACTTTTACGCCTATATGCCCTCCATTTTTCTAGCTGACCAAGCATAGTAAAATACTTTAATTCATCCTTTCATTTTAGCTGACATTTCTAACACTCCTACAAATCACCACTTCCAGAGAGGGGATTTGTTTCAAAGATCCATTCATATACTTCAACCTTAGAATCCGAGACACTCCATGCTCGTTCTTCATCTTTTGCACATATCTTTCTCTCTTCCCTGATTCATCTGGTTGTGCGACTTATCTGTTCTCTCACCCTGACATATTTGAGGAAAAAAAATTTAATCCTGCATACCTGTAAGACACTACCGAATCCATTCCTCCACCTTCCTTATTAATATTCATTGCTCCACCTTCCTGGTGCCCATTTACCTTCATAACGTTCTTTCTTGTATTTACTCTTAATTTTCTCCTCTTGTAAAGATTTTCAAAACCATTCAGGATTCTCTACAGTTTCTCTTCCTTGTCCCCATTCACTGCTGCATCATCTGAAAACACCAGCCACTTCACATTCCATTCATTTTCCCATGTTCGATTCCAACTAGAGTACCCCTAATTCTGTGCTAATGCATCACTTTCCAATGCAACAGGCATTTAAAACACACCTCCATAGTTTTCTCAATTTACTCTCCACACTGTCTCTTATCTCTCTTATCAATTTTAAACCATGCTACATGAAGCCAACTGTAAGACTCGGTTGGCTACTCCTCAAACTCTCCCAATCATACTGCAGTATTTCACTTGCAGTCACATTAACTCCTGATGCCTCTCCATTTTTCAGCCTTTTAATTGCTCTCTTTACCTCCGCAACAGCAATTTCCACGGGAGTTCTCCAACTTGCAATATTCTATCTTTCACATTCACCAAATCCAAAATTACACAAACTTTTATTCAAGAGGGATCACTCCATTTGCTCATTAAGGCTTCGCTTTGTATTTTCTAACTTACAGATCAACTTCTCATCCTCTATGAAGTTCTTAGTCATCTGTCCCCCTTCTTATTTCATGTCTTCTTGTCTCTCTATCACCTTCCTGACCACCCTATTCACACTCCTGACTTGCAGTCTACATTTTCCTTTTCAGTCTTGCAACTGCACCTAAAATAATAACTTTTCATTTCACTATCCCACGTCTTTCTCTTTTCATTACATCTTACTAACACCCACAAACTCTCTTTGCTACCTCTGTGATCCCATCCCGGAATTTATACACACTTCATATACTCCTTACACATTTGTCTATAACCCAGCCCATTTTCAATCCATTTTCTCTTTACTTGCTCTCTTCACTTTCTCCTTATTGAATTGACTTGTCTTGATTACAGTTACAACTGCACTTTAAACCCTTCCTCTCCAACCTGACCGTTCTGACCCTTAGCTGCAACCAAACAATGATCAGATATACCTCCAGCAAGTCCTCTTCTCACATCAATCAACTTGCTCTTTCACCTACTGTAAACAAAAACATTAACTCACAGATTTCATCATCATTTTCTCTTTCCCAAGTATACATGTCAATTTTTCTTGTGGAAACCATATATTTCCAAATTTCACGGCCCATTCACGACACATTTCCACAAGACTCTCCTTTCTCATTCATTCCAGGAATCTCGTCTAAAAACAACACCTTCCTTTGCATTAAATAACCTAGGACATGACAACTACCTTTTCATGTTCTCCAAACTCCATAACGCAAAGATTCACTCTCCCTCAAAATTATATACATATATATATATATATATATATATATATATATATATATATATATATATATATATATATATATATATATATATATATATATAATATATATATATATGCATGCAACATGGTTAAATAGTATACGGGTGGAACACTGCAACCCATGCTACTTGGGGATTTTTCACAATATGTAGAGCAACACAAGCAATCTGAATTTTTCCTGGCATCCTACAGGACAAAAGTGTAACTGCCGTTTCTCTCTCAATAGGATACCTGCCAGCAAGAAGTCCTTTGCCAATTTCTAGGTCAGCAATACCCCGGTAGTACCGCATACTAACTTCGCCGATAGCAGTTAATTCCAGATTAACAAACCTGGCTAAACTACTGTCATCATTTCCAATTTAAGAACATGTTAGGAACTGTTTCCTACAATAATCCTGAACCCATCCCCATAATGAGAAGCGGATTATTTGTCAAATACACATACACGTTTGTTTGTGTGAAAGAAGAGCGCGTGTGGGATAGTCAACATACAAAGTAGAGAGGAAAAGCCCTTGCATGCTTGGCGGAAGGGCACAATGGAAGCCTGAGAATTGCGTGCATAACCCTACCGTTGTAATCCCCTGAGGACGAATGAGAAGCATCCCAATGGCGTGAGCACGATGGCGATGCCCTTGTCAAGTTTCGGAAGACATAGGTGGTGATATTTATCAGAATCCTCTCTCTCTCTCTCTCTCTCTCTCTGAAAAATAAGATTTTACCCGGAGTGTATAATATCTTTCCGAGTTTAATTTTATTCTTTTCAATCACTGTGAATGGATGTGAACTAATAAAATATTTTCTTAATCTTCCAATTTCACGGCTCAGAGAGAGAGAGAGAGAGAGAGAGAGAGAGAGAAGCCCAAATTCAGCTGTAATATTAAAGACGTGGTAATAATTTGCACTAATAACAGTATAATGAAAATCAAAAAAGAAATTAAAACTCAATGAAAATTTAATTGCCAGATTAATTATTCATCACAGAGAATGGTCAATTTTTTGGATAATGCGGCTGGTTTAGACGGCTAATGAAAGGCAGATTATTCAAATAAATATGAAGCCTGCCACTGAAAATAAAGGTGCCTTTTTTTTTATGCTGCACCCGATCTCCCCAACAAAAAATAAATAACAAAAAATTGAGGCGGAATACTGTACACGTACCACGTCAATTCCACGCCTTTTCTATATATGTTTTAATCGAGAAATTTATCATCGCAGTACTGTGTTTCATTATTAATCACAATAATTTTCCTTTTGCATAAAACTTAATTTTCAATAGCACATTAAAGAACCAAAAAAACTAAGAAGGGTGTGGAAGAATAGGAGAATGACGAAGGGGATTATGACAAGCAATGTCAGCCACACAGTGACACACTGTTCAGTCGATTGCTTAGTTCATCCGACTGGTGTCACAAATCAAAGGCCATCGTCACTAAAGAAAGCACCTGGCAGAAGAGTGTGTGTGTGTGTGTGTGCACCGTAAAGCTTCCCTACAAAGACCCAATGGTCTGAGGCATAAATACACCTCAAAGGAGAAGATTTCCCAGCAACGAGTTGTGGATCCCTTGGTGGGAGGACACGACCCCTGAATAGCAGGAGTGCCTTCAATACTGAAGCCAGTGTGGAAACCATTGAGGGATTCCAGAAACCGAAAACTATAGCGCTCTTGCTACTATGAGTGGTGCAAAATTCAACAAAACGTTTGGTTTGCAGCCCATACCCTGAACTAATTTTATATTTAAAAAAATATATTTAAAAACAAGACAGCGCAATCTATCCACCAGTGGGACTGTTCTCTAAAGGTTACCTTCCTATTTCTTCCAAAATCTAATCACTTGTTCCCAGACACGAAAAAATAATAAAAAATGGTTATCAAAGTATGTGATAACAGGGTAAAGGTTTAGTTACTTATGTCTGCAACATATGAAAACAAGAAGCAGCAATCTACCTGCTAATGGACCAATAGGCCAATAATCCCTAAAAGCTATTCCCTCTCAAAAATGTGATCATTTATTCCAAGTCATGACGTCATTAACAAATTTGCTGCCTAAAATCTATGGTAATACTGTACAGTTTTGTTTTTATGCCTGGAACTTTTGAACCCAAGGATGAGCAACCTTGGCTTAAAAATCTATGGAATTGGGGTGGTTTATTATTCTGTCACTTTCCTCCCCTACCTAGAAATTTCCATCCCAATCTCTTAAAAAATATCTACTGACTTTTCATGGTATTGAAATGACATTAAAGATGGTTACCTAACCTAAGTTTTGTATACCTGGGATTATTTTAAAACAAGATTGACAAATCTATCTATCAACTGATCTCTTCCCCACAAATGCATATACATTCGTATCTCTTCTAAAATGTAATCGCTTGTTACCAGCCGTGATGCAATGATTAAAATTTGTTTAACCAGATAATCTACAGTATTACGGTATGGTTGTTGGTTTGTTATGCCAGGAACAAGTGAAAACAGCCTGAAGAATCTACTAGCTTCAAAGGTCTGCTCTCGACAAAATTATCATTCCTATCTCTCCCAAATCTAATTACTTGTCAACTCACGAGCGCTACGTATTCGTAATCCTTGTTTTTCAAGAAAATCAGACAAATCTAACGGAAAAGAAAGCATGACTTATTCAGGCGGAGTTAATAGCAATAATAATAAAGTTAAATCTATACAACAGAGGTTACCGAAAGGCTTTAGCAAGACGAAAAACCAACTATAACAACTTCACCAATAATAATAATAATAATAATAATAATAATAATAATAATAATAATAATAATAATAATAATAATAATTGTTGAGGTGATAGGACAACGGCAAATAATTTATGGTAGCAACTGATTCCGCTATCGTTACATAATATAATAGCGATGATAAAAACAACAAGGAAGATCCAGCACTAATGGAAGCTTCTAGCTTACAGCAATCAAAAGAAAAAATCCTACGCATTTTGAAACTGTAATGTAACTTCCGCGATGCAAAGGGACACCACTGTCACATTTTCAGCGTCTTCAGTTTCTTCAAAAACTATGGTTTTCAATAACTGCAAGAGAGCCAGTGATTAAAAAACGGGTGCTGAAACAATATACAAAAATTTAAAACACTTCCAGTAACTGTACCTCTAATTGTACTCTCTACCAATCCAGCAAAGGCAGCTTACTTGAATTAACAGTAAATTTTTACTCTCAACCAGTTCTGCTCGAGGAAGATACCCTAGACGAGGATGTCAGCTTGGAGAGGTTCAAAGTTGTTAGAAAAATTAGTTTTTATTAGGAGCAGTTTACACTTGTTTCCTTAAAATATCTCCTCTATAGTATAGACGCTCATACAGAAAGAATGGAGATATCATAAAATCTGTATATAAAAATGTATGTACACACATACATACATACATCTATATTATATATATACTGTATATATATATATATATATATATATATATATATATATATATATATATATATATAATATTTATTAATTTATTTATACATACATATATATATATATATATATATATATATATATATACAAGAAGAGAAGAGAGAGAGAGAGAGAGAGAGAGAGAGAGAGAGAGAGAGAGAGAGAGAGAGAGTGAGAGGGGAGAAGTTTGGTAAAGCCTCAGTCAATTAGAGTCTGTTTCTCACCACCCACTACATCATGCTGGAATTCAGAAATAAAGGTGCAAATATCGTTACAGGTTGCAACTGCATTCGTTCAAATTTCCATGATATTAGAACCAACCTTAACATGCCACCTACGCCCAATTCTGAGGTCATTACACAAAATATTCCCGAAAAATCATTTGCGATTCGACAAAACCTTAAGAAACCACAACTGTGCGGACGACTGGCTAAAATAATAAAAATGTAAAAATTTGCCCTGCGTTAGCCATCGTGCAAAGCAAAATAATAACTAAGTCTCAAAACAAACAGTTCCCATGCAACTGCAACAAACGAACCCTTACTTTACCCGAGGTCCTGTTTCTTGGAGCCGAGATTCTAATGGTTCATTTCTCACCTGTAAAGAAAGATAAATACCATTTATAGTAACTAATACAGAATTCTGGCAATTTTTTGCATGTGGACAAATCCTGAATTGGATTATATACTTGAAAGACCTTATCCAAAACACATTCCTTTGGCCTTAGCTGGATAAGGACTTGCATTATGGACTTACAAATATATGATAATTATCAGTTTTCATAAAAAAAAATCATGAGAAAACAAAACTTGAGAAAAGCCTTTCTAAGAGATTAAAGGTGAAGCATTTTGGAGTAGCAAAGAAATTAATATTAACGATTTTATTCACTCGTTGAACACATAAGGAACCATATTTCCTCACACGTTTCTACAGCTCATACTAAATAAAATATCATCCATATAAATCAAGTTTATCCTAAATAGTTTATTCAAATAAGAGGATTATCGGTAAGGCTTCAACTTAAAAAAGAAACGCCCACATGCTCGTCACTTATCCTACATTACAGATTAACGGAAGCAGAACATCCTCGATCAAACGATTTCAATATTTTGAAGGATCGTGATCAGTATCAATAAATTGCAATAGACAGAAGAAAGATAAGAATAACTGAATATGAATAACCACAAAAAATTATCAGATATTTTTGTGCGCGTGCGTGTATGTGCCTGAGTACCTTTATTCGCTGACACTGTACATAAAAAAACTTTTACTGGAAAATCTGCATTTTTCCTGCACGAGAAATGAAAGAAACCGTAAAATTGTTCCGCCTAATTCATGATTCTCCCTTTCCCATCCATTATCTGGGCATGGGAATTTACACTCTCTCTCTCTCTCTCTCTCTCTCTCTCTCTCTCTCTTAAATGCAATATCAACTCTAAAGCTATAATGAACTCTCCCGAAAATTCTAGATGATTATGTTAATTCCCATGCAATCCATGTCGTAATTTTTATTAGGGTCAAAACAGAAAATCATTGAAAATGATTGAAGGACAGCATATAAAATGTATGATAGTCACAGGAGAATATATGATAGTCACAGGAGAACACTGCAGTTTTCATTCATGTCAGTAAAATCAATCTCCCAGCAACTGGACAGGTGCTAAAAAGAAAGTTTATTTCTACTAACAACTTGGAAAGAAACAACTGAATATAGCTTTATAAAACGAAGCTTCTGTACGAATATGATTATCAGCCGAGAAGTGTATAAATCTGCACCATCTAGTTCAAAAGAAACATAAAAATATTTATGTATTTTAAGGAAGGTAGTTTAGTTGGGCATAACACGAAAGGCGTGCGCCCACATGCTGAGGAAAACAAGATTTGTTTTAGTTAATGAGTACACGGTCCTTCCTTTTTTTTTTTTTATCAAGTTTTATATTTTTCGAACTGCCTGCTTGTTCATATGTAATGTTACACTAACGTAATTTTATAATTCAGATTGTCTACCACCATGTATCAGTCCTTTTGAAGATCTCTTGCCTAAGACCAAAACCATAAAGACCAAATTTTTTTATGTTACCTTACTCATTATTGCATGCATATGCATATTAATATATACAATATATACCTATTCAAGTGATCTAAAGCACACGCCAGATATATATACTCTCATTATATATGTATGTAAATATGTATATGTATATATGTATGTATGTATGTACTTGTATGTATAACTAAAAAATACGACTGAGTACTCTATACATATATCACATGTATAGTTTATCAAAACAATATGTATATATATACATACTCCATCAAACAACTTTTATATATATATAAAGGAACAAAAACATGTTTATCATATATATATATATATATCATATATTGAAACATATTAAAAATTTTAAATACAAAAAATTTATTTTTATATATAAAAATATATATATATATATATACAATATTTTATATATTATATATATATATTGTCAAAAGTGTTCCCAGACTCTTGAGGTTATTACAATTAATCAAAGAATTCAAAAATCTACCTCACTTCAATTTGATACCTGAAACTCTCATAAAATGAAAATTAAGACAGGAGTACCTAATGGCAACATTGATCCTTTAAAATACTTAGTAATCAATTGAATCAGACTAAGTTTATCAAAACAAGTTAAAGTTATTAACATTTAAATAGAAAGATACTAAAGTAAAAGTGTTATTCACTCCAAACTATAACAACTTTCAACTATTTCTCTGGTCTTAAATGACTTCACCAAAACTAAAGGGCGATTTTATCACTATGCCTTATACACAATTAATCCTATCAATGGTAAGTCACTTTAAATGAAACACTGTTGTAAAAAATTTTGCAAAATACAAAAATTTATTTTTAAATTAAAAAATTTATAATTAAATTACAATCTCACGTTTTTAAAGATCTTACTATTAATACCAAAACAACACAAAATGTAATTAATTCTTGAGTTAATTTACAAAGAGTTAATCTAGAGAGAAACAGAAATTAATCAAGCCAAAATTTAAACTATTCAAAATACTTAAGATTTCAAAGTAAAATCCAAGTAAATGAAAATTAAATCAAGTATCCAATGTTAGAATTATGAAATCACTTTGAAACAAAATACTAAGTAAAAATAATTTTAAACAATTCGTGACTACATGTAATCTTAAAAATGAAACTTGCCAGGTGCAAACATATAAAATATGGCAAAAAAAAGTGTTAAATTCCGAACAGAACTACTACAAAAAATTCAAAAGAATCAAATAATTCAAATGTGGCTAATTATGAACACATGTTTTTACAACACATCCCTAATATGTCGACCTTCTCTCCATACACTTGAACAACTGGTAATGGTAAATATCCTCTCTCTTATTACCATACACCAATTCTTGTATGAAACTTCCATAACAAAATAATGTTTCAAAATACTATCTATTCAAGTTTAAAATACTTTTTTGATGAAGATACGCATTTACCAATACAATACTTTTATACCATATAATAGATCTTAAGGTAAGATTAATACCAATGACCACTCAAATATTTTACGTGAATAATTTCTCTTTTGAAAAGAGAGAGAGAGAGAGAGAGAGAGAGAGAGAGAGAAGAACCACACGAAAGGTCTCTGAAATCAGAATGAGCAAATTTTTAGGATTCAGCTAAAGTAAAACTCCCATAGAATTATCATCATTACATTTTGGGAGAGGATAAGAAAACTCTACAAAAGGGGAAGATGACGTCACTTCCTAAGCAAAATGTCTTGGGGCCAAAACTAAAGCGTTAGAACAATTCGTGATCAGAGCAATGCAATCTTAAAAATGATGCAATTGCCATGTGCTTATACTCCCAGTAAATCTTAAAAAAAAAGTATATGACTTGAACAGAAAATCATACCAACAAACAACAGAAATCTCAACACGATCGATAGTTTTCATGTGGCCCTGAAAATCATGATTGGCAAGTTTTTTTAAAACGAGACGAAAAACGAGTCCTCGCTTATCTCTCGTGATGACAGCTAGAACAACTGGTCTAACAGACTAAAATATCCTCTCTCTTCTACGTTATTATCAAGATAGATGTTATTAATTCTTACGAAAAAGATCTTACATACACTCCCAATTATCGACAATTCCATTTTACAGTCATCATGATAACTTGGCACGAGTGCAAATACATCAAAATTCCGGTTCATACAAATTTAAGCATAATATCATGAGAATATTTGTCACAGTTTAGTGCACATAGAGAGATATATATATATATATATATAGAGAGAGTGTGTGTGTGTGAGAGGTATATATCAATTACGACGATATATTACAGCAATATATATATAATATATATAGATATATATATATATATATATATATATATATATACAAGGGCTTAAGACTAATGTTCTGAGATGGGTTATTTGCGATGTACTGAGGATGGAACAGAATAGGCCAAAATAACATTAGGTGCTATAATAGCACTCGTTTTTTTCCCAGGTCCTGTCATGTAATGCCAATTTCAACTAACTTCAAATCTTCACATTGTGGAATTAGTGAAATATATGACACAATAAAAGCTAAATGGTAAAAGCCGATATCGTAATCAAATACATAATTTACCAATAAAACAACAGACATTTCCAAGCAACCTGCATTTCGTTTTCATATAAGGTAAGCCCGTATGAAAATGTACTGTCTTCAAAAATTGTATTATCGAATTAAACACAAACAGCACAGATACAGGATAACTAAGTGAGAATGCGCAAAGATGAAGAGTGATGGAAAGAAACCTTGACGATTCAAGTCAAACTCAACGCTGCAAACAATCAAGACAAAAAATATGGGCAAATACCTTCCAAAAACAGGAGACTCTCCTTTCACTCCCAATTATCGACACATGATCCCGTATCTTTGACAGTCATCGAATATGAAGAATCCTTGGCAAAAGTGTACATATATCACACAGGTGGGAGAGAGGGTTCTTATAGGACTTAGTTATCTAAGCATAGCACGGGCGTTGAAAACCTTTGTCAGGCAGTTCAATGCACAGAGACTGATAAAGAGAGAGACCCCAGAGATAGAGAGAAGAGAGAATGGAAAACAGAGAAGAGAAAGATAACAAACCAATGCACGGACAGTGCATGAGACAGACAAAAACTAGCCAGCAATGAAACAAGGTGCTAGCTACAGAGGGAGAACGCAAGGAAACAGAGGAATGCTAACAGCGGCACAAGATCAGGCCCTATAGACAGATATGTCCAAGAACAATAGATGGAAATAACATCTCACCCATATGCAAGAAGCGCAATACGAAAGACAGAGACATAAACCACATAGGGCAAATGTCGGCGCTTGCAGAACCAGTACAAAATGAGGGCTGATTCGGTGGCAAAGCCCTCCACTGGAGCCTGTGCAGAGAAACACCAGCTAGCTTGCGGTAATAAATGGTACGAACACCAACCTGAGGAGTGATAGAAAACGATCAGGCAAAGATCCTCAGGGACTATGGTATCAGAACAGATAGGGTGATGCATGCCAATAGGCCAGACGTGAAGTTGATTGACAAAATCAAGAAGAAAGTATCACTCATTGATGTCGCAATACCATGGGACACCAGAGTAGATGAGAAAGAAGAAAAATTGATAAACATCACGACCTGAAAATCAGAAATAAGAAGGATATGGAATAGCCTATGCCCAGTGATATTGTACCCATAATCTTAGGGACACTAGGCACGTCCCAAGATCTCTGAGAAGGAATCTGGAAAAACTAGATGCCAGAAGTAGCTCCAGGACTCATGCAGAAAAGTGTGCTACTAGAAACAGCGCACAAAGTGAGAGAAGTGATGGACTCCTAAGGAGGCAGGATGTAACGCAGAACCCGAAACTATTAAAAAAAAAAAAAAAAAAGTCTAATAGGATGATTGTGATAAAGAAAAAAAAATAATAACAACAATATGCACTGAAATAATACGATAGGTTACACTACCGTTTATGAATGGTTTTCGCAGCAAGACAAAAAGGATAATAATTACAACACTGGCGGTAATAATATAGTAAAGTAACATTTAACAGTACAGGAAGTGGCCAAAAATAATGGTAAGAATAGAAAAGAAATTGGTGAAAACATAACACGTACTTTCACAACAGGACACATGGAGGTCAAACAGCAGCCCACCCTCAGTGGAGATGAGTAAAAAGGTTGACTAATAACAAGAGTAAAAGAAAAGATGAAAGCAGGTATTGAAAAATTGCTGTAGAAATAATGTAGCACATAAGAATTCTTGGTGGTAAATATAACTTTAAATTCCTACTGTTCCTATGACTTAGACTTGCCTCTTCACCACGGAAGAGATTTTGCATTAGCCCGTTTCTGGTTTTTTTTTACTCATTAGCAGACTGGACGATCCCTAATAATGATTTCAGGTTCAGTCCGTGTCAGCCAGTGAAATTCCATTTACAGTGAATTTCTAGGTATAAAAATGATCCCTAATGATTTTCAGACAAACTACTTTAGAACTGAACCTTTGACCAGTTAGCTTCCAAGTCAAACCGCTATTTACTCACCGAGAGAGAGAGAATAAAAGAAACTGGAATGAATGTGATACTACCACACCAACTGGAATCATATCAGGGAATATATATCACCACCAGGTGCTCAAAGGCCTGTAGTCCCAAAAGTACATGTAATTTACATGCCTGTGTTCCACTCCTTTTATTGAAATGTTGCAAAAATGTAAACCGAACGAGAAAAAACCTGTTACACAGTACAGACATTACAGTGTAATGATCTAGTGGGCATGCAAAGTTAAGACGGCAAAACCTGCAGTATATAATAGCCCTTTCTCATATAAATCTTCAGACACAACATTGCAAGGAAATAATTTCACGCTTTACTAAAAAAAAAAAAAAAAATGCAACTTTTTGTTTAAAAAATCTTATTTTCACCATATTCATTGATACATGCAGTCTGCATTTGCTTATGGAAATCAGCTGAAATAAAATGCATCATCATTACTATTATTGTTGGCGTACTAGTAGTTAAGTTACAGCAAATCTACATCAAACCAATTAGAAAGTTACCCCTAATTTCTCTTAAAAAACTTCCATAGCACTAACACGAAAAAAGACTCCCATTTCGAATACAGCAACGAAATCTCTCCCTGTCTCCCGCTCTCTCTTCCTCTTTCCCCCAGTTACCGACTCGCCCTTCATCTGTCTAATGAATGGGTTGTCATTACTCCTGTCACAACTTTACTTTCGGCCCCTGAACTTACACATTTCAACTGTCATATTCCCCACCGCAAATAGAGATAAGAATCCCCTTTAATAGGCCTCAGTTCAGCTGTGCCTCTTTCCCTCCTTTCCCATGGCCACAGCTATTATTTTGCTTCTCAAAAGTATGAATTTTCTTAAATGATTTCTCTGTGCATGATTAACATTGACTATTGTGCCTTAGTATGCTTGGAGAGAGAGACAATGTCTGCACGTCTTAATTAACCCCAGTTTTGTGATTCTCTGGCCTTGCATTTCCAGATTCCTGATGTGCGTATTGAAACCATTTCTCATTCAGAGAGAGAGAGAGAATGACTGTGCATTATAATAGTTTTCGACCTATCATCAATTGCAGCCCTAAAGAGCTCCTCGTCAATTTTCTTCCAGCAATTTTTTTTTGTTGGTGTGAAAAATGACTAATCCCAGCAGTCCATTTATCGAAGTCCCCTATATTAATTTTTTCTTCCCCCTTCTTATCGTCTCTCTCATCAGCAGGATCGTTTTTTAAAGGAACGTTAACGGCCACTCCTTAATCAGAAATTAATTCACTGTGACATAAGACTTCCAGACTTCATTCAATGTACAATGGATGCCTGAACTTAAGCTCTTGTTCTAACAGTGTGAGAGAGAGATAAGAGAGAGAGAGAGAGAGAGAGAGAGAGAGAGAACTAGAGAAAAGCTTTTAAATTTAAATAACAAGCAAAAATCCATCGAAAGCACCTCCTTTGAGGAAAGAATTATAAATATAAAGTAATAAAAGTCCTTAAGTGACATAAAACTATGGAATTTGATAAGAGATATTGAAGTACGTTTCATCTCCCCTTATTAATCTTCATCAAAGGCAATAACATCAGTAAGTCATTGACCTTGAACCAATTTCCTCACCTGTCCTTTATTTCAAGGGTTTAGTCATGAAAATGGGCGTGATTTTGAAGTCCATGGTACAACTCAAATCAAACTTCATGGTTTTTATTACGACAATGCATTGCTTGGGTGACTACCAGGTAATAGGTACATAGAAAGTCAAATACGTTTCGAATTTATTATTTGTCAGCTTGTCATCTATGTCAAATTTGTTTTAAAATCCTTATTTAAACGGAAGGAATAACAACATAACGGATAACAGATTCTTCACCTCTAATGGCCAGTAGTCGCCCATTCTCGTTACTTATTTAGATTCACCTCGAAAGTTCGCTATGATAATAAGTTTCTTTAATATATATCGGTAAGGCTTCTGTGTAACATTAAATCGACAGTTTGCTTGTAATATGTGTCAAACGATGTCCGTAAAATCTTTATTCAGTAACGTAGCATTACACTACTATTAACAACAAAATATTTACCACAAATGACAAATGCATTCACTGGAGATCATGACAGCAAGAAGTAAACAAAAAACAGCTGCGTATTAACAGTGATGCACACGACAGCAATTATTTAATACCAAAATTTTCGCAGACATTTGGTCTTGGGAGAAACACAACGAAGTTGAGGTAGTTTTCGATAAGAGTGCTTACTGTTAAAATATTCATGATAACGGAACTGGTGGTTAATACTTAAATCTCCTAACCCGAAGTGTATAGATCTCCAGCCGATGACAAAATGTACAGCAATTTAGATTTTTTTTTTTTTTTTCCAGTGGTGTGAAGAGGAGGGAAGAATGGATGCCTGCAGTTACTTAACAGGGTGCCTTGGGGCTTTCGTTCAACCATCAAGGATCTGCTTTGTTGCCGGTTTCGAAGTTTTATCTAGGGTGACTTGCAAGTCACTGTCTTGCGAAGAATATGAATGAAAATGTTTCTAATGGTTAAATTACTGGAAAGATGTAAATCAAGAGATCCTTGAAGAGATTTTTGCTGAAACAAAAGCGCCATCTCTCCCCTTGTTAGGAGGTTATTCTGCACCAGTTCTGTAAGTAGGTACTGAAAATTTCGTTTTGCGATTATGGCGCTAATGTGTCCCTGTTTTCACAATTCTGTATCGAATTTAGTGGTAGTAATGCAAGGTTATATGTATAAGGATGACCTTACTAATATGGAATGGAATGGAATATAGAATTTAGGCCAAAGGGACCTACGATGTCATTCAGCGCTGAACAGGAAATTGAGGGTACAAAGGCTTGAAAGGTGTAACAGAAGGGAAACCTCGCAATTGCGCGATGAAACAAATGGGTGGGATAGTAAGATGCAAGAGAGAGAATATGAAATGGAGGTAAAGTAAAAGGAATGAAAGGGGTTGCGGATAAAATCATCTGGAATCCGGTTAGTATGGGAATACATGTAAATGTATGTTTCTAAATTCAGAGGCTCGTATGATACCTTTATCTTGTAATACATATCCATTAGGCAATTATTTGGAAACAAAAAGTGCAAACTGAAAAAAAAAAACAGTAAAAGATACATCAGTGCACTAACTAACAAGAGAAATCCAGCCGGCTTGCCAATGAAAAACAAAATGATGCTTCGCAAACATCATTAACGAGTCCCACAACATAATGCAAGGGTACAGCATAAAATAAAATACATTCATCATAAGAGTGATCAAGACTTTTAAAGCAAAGTCTGCTTCTCTTTCGCGGTGGAAAACCTTCGGTTTCTGCTTCTTGAATTTACCTAACCAACATTTGCACATGCAGCGCCAACTTAACAAGGTTTGGAAAGAAAAAATTATCAATAAATAGCTTTACATTGACGCAGTGCGGTATTAGTAGACCTAGATGAAGCATGTTCCTGCTCCGGGGTAAAGTAATTTGACTATGGCACAACCCAGAGAGCTTTGCTGTTCAGTTTCGTTTTACATAGAAAGCCATTTCATCAGAACTTGCCGCACTAATGTCAGATAACCTCGTTTTGTGGATCCGTGTTCTCATGCTTTGGGACTGAGCGTGAACTTCACAAAACTACCATCTTTAAGGGTGAGAGCCGCTTACGGTTTAATAGAGCTTCTTTACAAGAATAGAGATGAAATCACGCAACTAGTATGGGCTTGGTATCACTTTTTAAAAAAAGAATGAAATTATGGACTTAATCCAGAAATCTATTTTATCTTTGTTTCAACAACGAATAATGTTCGTCAAGGTGAATGTAATACGAACCGCAATTAGATCGCATAAGCAACCTTCGGCAAAGAAAACAAACAAAGAAAGGTGGAGTAAGTGGTCATTGTCCAGCCAACTCGCCCCGCTGCGTTTCACTTCTTTTATCTTTCATGCTATCTGTGCTACTCCTACACGCCAAAACGAGTGTATCTTCTTACAAGTAAAATTGCTGGGCAGTTAAAAAAACACCAAACACAAAAGCAAACAAAGATCGAGGTGACGTTTTACTCTACTGAAATTCGGTAATATTTACATCCAACGAAAATTAGAAGAATTTATTTCTGGTGATAGAAATTCATTTCTCGTTTATAATGCGGTTCGGATTCCACAATAAGCTGTAGGTCCCGTTGCTAGGTAACCAATTGGTTCTTAGCCACGTAAAATAAATCTAATCCTTCGGGCCAGCCCTAGGAGAGCTGTTAATCAGCTCAGTGGTCTGGTTAAACTAAGGTATACTTAACTTTACACCCAACGAATGTTTGCAAGTTTTGATAACGTCCTACAGAAATTCCCCGTCAGTACAGTTAAGATTCGACATTTCAAAATAAAGAGCTAAAAGCTCTCTCTCTCTCTCTCTCTCTCTCTCTCTCTCTCTCTCTCTCTCTCTCTCTCTCTCTCTCTCTCTCTCTCTCTCTCCCAAGAGCTGCCATTTACCACGGCATCTGCGCAACCGACAAACCACAAACTGTTGTTGAGAAAACAAAATCTCGATCATCTAAAATGATAAGTAATAACGCCATTAAAAGCTCTCATTAGCCGTCCTAATGATCCCCCATTAGAGCATTCTAGCTTCGTCCAAGTCACTAGTCTCCAGTTACGTCATTACCCAGTTTCTGTGGTGATTCCAGGCACAGATACGCGCCGCCTCCTAGACACTATCTGGTTACATTAATTAAAAGGGGTTTACCCTTCATGCCGCGGATAATTGGCCCGAGTCGCAATTTTTTTATTTCGGCTGTGTCTATCGGGAGAAAATAAATATCATGAATGTCACAGAAAACACTGTGGAGAGAGAAAGTTCGTAACAAGGCAACGTCAGAAGTGTCTTTTATGAGCAACTTGAGTAAATACAAACAAATAATGTAAAACATTGATAAATTTGATAACGATATTAATAATCAGCTTTATTTTAGCTCAAATAAGGTATCAAATGCACAGTACACATACAGCAGACAAAATACAAAATATATAACGAGGATGGAGGCAATTACGAGCACATTAATTAAAACAACAACAATAACAACGGTAAAAGTGGCGTAGATGCAACATAAATTCAAAAAGCGATAGATTTGGCAAACGGTAAGGACTACTTTTATCGTAATGATAAAGATAATTATGATGCAATGGCACTAATGACGGCAGCCAGTACAAGAAAATAAATAAATACAACTACAACAACAATAGTAATTATAGCGATTTGATAATCCCAACCACCAGATGTAATTCGGCACACACTGTGATAATACCAGAACCTGACCTCTGCATTTGTAACTGTTGAGCCCAAACAGACATCTCGATTAGCAAACAAAAACCTGTTAGAGCATCCGAGTATACAACTAGACCAGAGTTGATTAACAGAGAGAGAGAGAGAGAGAGAGAGAGAGAGAGAGAGAGAGAGAGAGAGAGTATTCTTCTAAACGGTTCTAAATTGTTTTGGAAAGAAAACAAAAATACAGTTACCGTTACAGCCAAAATGCTAACGTATGTCATACAAACAGGAAACATTATGTATAAGGAGGGTAAAGTCCTCATGTCTTCACATTTTTCTTTGCAAAGAAAAATAAGCGTGTATAAAATATTTGTGTGAGTTATCGTGTGATGATAATTCATAAACATTCATCATTGTAATTACCACTTCGACAACATAAAATAGTAATCTAGTTTAACAGTGAATCATTCTTCTTACCTTACAGCTTTAATTTCAACGACGCAAACCATACTTTACATATCATTCTTCTTACCATTCTGTGCAAACCATACTTTTACATATCATTCTTCTCACCATATTAATTTCGCAAACCGCACCATTCTTCTTACCATACAAAACAACGAACAGGTACTTTCAAATGACCATTCTTCTTCACTTTAATTTGGCAAACCATATTTTGAAAATAGAAGAGTTTTATTTCTGCTCACCTGAACAAAACCCTCAAATGTCTTCTGACAAAAATTAACGTGTTTTCTATACAATTAAAAAGAATTTTATTTTTATTTTAACCTATGCCTCAATAAATGTTTTTCATTGTAAGACTTGTATTGAACAGTACCAATACCAAACATTAAGAGCCAAGTACGATACCAAATTGAAAAATTCAATTAATAATAATTACTGCTAAATTCAACGTAAAGACGAACGCACAAAGACAGGAACGTACATTTTTGTAACGGCGAAGAGATCGAGACGCACACCAACACAAATCTAGTTCGGCAACGATCAGACACAAAGAATAAAATTCGACAAGCATCTTCCCTATGGTGATAAAAAAACAAATTGCAGCTTTGAAAAGAAACCGAGTCAGGTATTAAGACTTAGTAATCGCACAATGGACCAGTGATTCTCATATTTGATGGTCTGATCAAATCGGCTCCCCCCTTTGTCAGCTCCCTGTAAGTAAGTCTGACGACACTGCAACAATGGGAAATCACTTCTGTTCACACGTTTGTGTACGTTATTTGACCATGTGCTGTTTACAAGTTAAGTGCGAGTATGTAACTTACATGATCTTACCGCAAGCTAGGAATTTTTCCCATATATTTGTTGTACTTTGTTCAATTATCTTTTGTTGAATCCACAGAACAAAACAATCTAGCTTCCTTCTACGAGGCGCTTTCTTCACTTTCCACGCTGCGGTGTTACTTGAGGTAATCGGTTAAAAGAAAGTGAATATGACAAAAAAAAGCAAAGGTCTGTCGTTTAATATTTACAAGGTGGAGCACGGACTATTAATTTAAACCATTATCGTTACTTCATGAAAGCAATATCATATGCGGAACTCGTTCGTAATCAACTGCATCATGAAATCTGCAAACAGAAATACCGACGTCTAAGAGAGACCTAAACAAATGGGAATATTTGGAAGTACAGAAGGATAATGTACATGAAAAATTCTGGCATAAAACTAAAAAATATAGAACAGAATCACAAACGCCAGTCTTTAATCCATTAAACATCCATTAAAAGGGAACTGGTCAGTCAGTGGGAACAATCGACCTCCAAACTCCCGCCTGGGCACAGCATTCAAGGCCTAAGGGTGATGTTCACAGGTTTGGAAGAGGAATAATAGTTAAGTAGGGCTCACACCAAGACTGAACATATTCGTGACTTAGGATCAGTATAATTCTGTAGTTCAGTGATTAAGAGACATGCCAAACATGTCTTAGCAATGTCGATCATAGTGGAATCATTTATGGTCGACATTGGTCGAGACTTGATGAAGTCTGGATCATACTCATGAAACTGCTCTTGCATAACCTGAGTAGTGTCACGACGTTTCTGTAAACATCTTGGCCGGTCTGGCTAAATTGGTGGTTTCAAGATCATTTTGTGCATGTTCGAATCTATGTCGATTATGAAACAGTAAGCAATGGGTGGGTTTACTGCGACCCAGAAGAAAATGACAAATAAAAATGACACAGTCCTTATCAAGACATGAGCAAGGATTTCCTGGAACCCATCCAGGTCCGCATGCTAGAGGTTGGTGAACCCCAGCCCATCCTTCTGATAAAGCTCTGTTATCAGTTTCTTATACTAGCCATACCCAATGAGTCTCAGCAACCACAGTTACAGCCAGTATGTGTCGAGCTTTCCGAAGCAGCAGCTGGGCAAAAGATAACGTCCTTGAAAAACTATTAATCTGAGAAATTTTCATCCAATTCGTACGCTCGCATATTTGCCGGGAAATGCTTTTACCCTCTGAAATTTTCTGTTAAATGAGGCTGACTAACGAATCGGCCATGATTTAGTCTGATTTAGTCTGTGTCTGCGATAACCGGTCGCGATTTCGTCAGGGTTACTCATGATTAATTGTAATTTGGTCGGGGTCAATCGTGATTGGTTGTAATTGGTTGTAATTTGGTCAGAGTCTGTCATGTCCGGTTGTGATCTGGTCTAGGGCAGTCTTGGTTATGCACTTGGTCTGGTAAGTCATGAATCGGTGGTGCATTTTGTCTAGGGTCTGTCGTGTTAGTCAGACCTGTTTATTTACTTCTTCAGTTCGTGCGGATTACCTCATGTTTTGAGCCGCCGAAGATGGGCTGATAGGTGTGGATATCACAAGCTAGCGTTAACAGCAGAAGTTTCTAGCTCGATGGAAAGTCATTGAAATCAGTTTATCCCGGCACCAAGACAAGGTTTGACATAAAAGTTCATACATTTAAGTTTCAGATGTATATGGTTTTGTAGAAAAAAAAAGCTTGCAAATAAACTAATTATTTATTAAAAAATAAATTTCTAATTATTTACTTTCCATTATATTGTCAAACTGACTTAGCATGGCCACTGAGAAGGGCATAACTAACTGATGGAAGATTTATCATTAAATAAAGAAAAATAAAATAAAGTAAACTAAAATAGGTAATCCTGCATTTATATGTGCGAGCACACTCAGAAACACAGTAGCTTTTGTTGTTGTTCCTTATACCCATAACTAATGATTCGCAACTGGGAAGCAAGGTTAAGTAACTAAAAGGCAGAAGAATAATGCTAACAGCTGATCAGTAGGAGTAACGAATGGCCTCCCAGTCTTAAAAGGGAAAACATAATGCAGACACAGATGCAACTCAGTGTACGAAATTAAGAAGCTTTGAAACGGAACTAATGGTTCAAAAAGAGATTTAGCTCCCTTTCAACAATCAGACAGGCCTCAATAAATCGATTTAGTCGTATGCCGTTGCGAACAATGGAGAAGGGAAGGACCCTAGTGAGGTCAAAGGCCACTCGATGCACGTAGGAAAAAAAATAAAAACTAACCTGAATTCATGATTATAACACATTCACTGAACAATGACGAAGACTTAGAAGTTTTCTGAGCAAAAAGGTGAGAACCGTCTTTAGACTTCATTTACATACAGTTGAGAGAGAGAGAGAATCTGCTGCGGAAAAAGGACCAACGATGCACATCCAAATAGCCTATTCTTCATAATTTAAAGAGTTTAGGAAAAATAAAGCAATGACCGCAATTATCTGAATCTTTTAGAATTGGTTTCATAACTGATCCACAATATTTCTGTAGCAAAGTCTTGATTCTTTCTCCTGTGGTCAGAAGCTTTCTGTCCAGTCTTATACATAATGAATTCAACTTTTCATCTATTGCAGCTTGACTTATCCTCGCTTCGAATGAAGACAATAATCACAAATATTTGTGCTACTAGTGTGTCTTCTGCCAATAACAATAATTAACATTACAAGTGATTTCTATTATTAAATTTATATTTACTACCACAGTCACTGTACATGCCATTCACCATTTTCAACAGTGACCTTGAATGCCAGGCATGGATCAAATTCTGAATTGTTATGATTACCATTTCACTTCGTCGTTAACGTCCTATCTGTTAAACACATCTATACACATTTCACCATAACAGTTTTTACAAAAATAACATGCTGAAAAATTATATGAAAATTACACCTTCCAGACCTAGATCAATCTTCAGAGAATAATATGAAACAATGCAAAAGATGTGTGCATGTTGCAGCTCAATCTAACCAATCTACCACTGGTTGAAAAGTAAGGGAAAACATGTTTTTAAGACGGTCTATTTCATAAACTGTTGGACCATTTTAGAGAGCGATTAATATACCCCCTAGCTGAAAAAGAGTTTCTTGTTAGACATACATTACCACAAAGTTACTGATGCTGAAATTATGGCATTCTGGCCTTGAAACGAAGGTCAAAGTCATTCAAACAGGTGTCACGTTGTGGAGTTTTCCACTTTTCTCTACCTTTTCAAGAACAGGATCTGGTAAAAAAAATGGGGAAAATCATAGCAACACTAAACTGGCTGATGAGAAAACCCAGTATTCTTTTAATACATGCCCTCATTTTTATCCATGGCAGAATATATTTTCATTTATCTTTTCCTTTCCAGGCCTTTCAGTGTTAAGAACTATAAAGGATACAATATTGATATTAGCGATGAAATTAATTTATTAAAAACAATAATAACAGTAATAATATATTGTGTGCTGAGCAGTATTATTCTTTGACTATTGTTTATTGTAATGTAAATACACGTCGACACATAACACACACAACCCACACAAAATAATTCCTTACTGCTTAGCCAGCACAGACATTCACGTTGTGACATGTAGGAATGAAGTATAGATACTCTATTCAACAGAGTATAACTAAACAGTCTTTCTTGCTTAGTAATCAGTGAAGGGCCAGTACAGTTCAGTAGAACATGTCAAATAAATCCAATTCAGTTCGACATGCCAAATAAACCCGTTCAGTGCAAAATACCAAATAAATCCAGTTCAGTGCAGCATGTCAAATAAATACAGTTCAGTGCAATATGTCAAATCCAGTTCAGTGCAACATGTCAAATAAATCCAGTTCAGTGTAACTTGTCAAATAAATACAGTTCAGTGTAACTTGTCAAATAAATCCAGTTCAGTGTAACATGTCAAATAAATCCAGTTCAGTGCAACATGTCAAATAAATCCAGTTCAGTGTAACTTGTCAAATAAATCCAGTTCAATTTGCAACATGTCAAATAAAACCAGTCTAGTGCAACATGTCAAATAAATCCAGTTCAGTGTAACATGTCAAATAAATCCAGTTCAGTGCAACATATCAAATAAATCCAGTTCAGTGTAACATGTCAAATAAATCCAGTTCAGTGTAACATGTCAAATAAATCCAGTTCAGTGCAACATGTCAAATAAATCCAGTTCAGTGAACATATCAAATAAATCCAGTTCAGTGAACATATCAAATAAATCCAGTTCAGTGCAACATGTCAAATAAATCCAGTTCAGTGAACATATCAAATAAATCCAGTTCAGTGCAACATGTCAAATAAATCCAGTTCAGTGCAACATGTCAAATAAATCCAATTCAGTGAACATATCAAATAAATCCAGTTCAGTGCAACATGTCAAATAAATCCAGTTCAGTGAATATATCAAATAAATCAGTTCAGTGCAACATGTCAAATAAAACCAGTTCAGTGTAATGTCAAATAAATCCAGTTCAGTAACGCTGTCAAAATAAATCCAGTTCAGTGTAACGTCAGAATAAATCCAGTTCAGTGCAACATGTCAAATAAATCCAGTTCGGTGAACATATCAAATAAATCCAGTTCAGTGAACATATCAAATAACCAGTTCAGTGCAACGTAATAAATAAATCCAGTTCAGTGAACATATCAAATAAATCCAGTTCAGTGCAACATGTCAAATAACCAGTTCAATTAGTGCAACAATAAATCCAATTCAGAACATATCAAATAAATCCAGTTCAGTGCAACATGTCAAATAAATCCAGTTCAGTGAATATCAAATAAATCAGTTCTAGTAACATGTCAAATAAACCAGTTCAGTGTAAATATGTCAAATAAATCGTCAGTTCAGTGTAACATGTCAAATAAATCAGTTCAGTGCAACGTGTCTAAATAAATCCAGTTCAGTGAACATATCAAATAAATCCAGTTCAGTGAAGATATCAAATAAAATCCATTCAAGTGCAACATGTCAAATAAATCCAGTTCAGTGAATATATCAAATAAAATCAGTTCAGTGCAACATGTCAAATAAATCCAGTTCAGTGCAACATGTCAAATAAATCCAATTCAGTGAACATATCAAATAAATCCAGTTCAGTGCAACATGTCAAATAAATCCAGTTCAATGCAACATGTCAAATAAAACAGACAGAAACCTATCGAATGGAGGGAGTTGGACTAATGATGAAATGGAAAGCAAGAAACATCAGTGTAGAAAGAATATCTTCGGGGTAGAAAGAACGGGAAATCACCTGAGGGATGCACTTAATTGCCATAGAAACGTCTCTGCACAAAGTGTGCCTTTCAGTGATTCGAAAAATGAACAAAAGATGAAACTCGTCCACTACATTAAGGGGAAGGTCATTATTGCTAGTTATTTCTGGATGAAGTAAAGGCCTGTGACAATACATTAGCCTCTGAACTAGGGGGACAAGATGATACTTGGATTTAAGATGGACGATCCAATTTCTATAATCGATCAGTCATAGGAACGTGCTTGCTCAATGGCACCACGACTTTGTTCATCTGTTAAGTCGACATATCTTTAGACAAGGAGATAACAGAACTCTTGTTCACCGTTAAGATAAATTAAAAATATGCACGATAAATTATCCTATCAGTTTTCTGTCTAGTACAGCATACCTGTACAAAATTATATCTTTATTGTTATTCCATTTTTTTCTCTATACTTTCAGATCTTTACATTTTGTTCTAACAATGAGATGATTCTGGATCGGTTTGTGGTGAACAATATTAAAATCTAATAACAGGAAACCCATCGTAAAAAGTCTTTCTGAAATACCAACCTGAAAAGTGTCGGCAGTCTTAAACATGCTTCAGCAAGACTGCTGTCTACTGTATATAAAAGTACAAAAACAATAGTCTGACCTAAGAGAAGCTACTGTTTACTGTATACAAAAGTACAAAAACAATTTTGACACCACTTCACCGAATTGCCTAACACATCCCATCTACAAAGGAAGAAATTGCCAGTAAGCCATATGGATAAGCTGCTGATAGTCCGTCCACGATGAAAACGAATTTTTAACCCCACTGCGTAATTTCTCTATTGGGGATGAACAAAGGCACCTAAAATCAGCGGGGACTTTTTCCCCAGCCGAGGGTTGAAAAACTAACGAAAGCTGAAACAGAAAAGTTTCCCAGTCTTGTTACATGTGACTTGTTTTCACTAAGTTCTGCTTCACTGAAAGAATTATTCTTCTTTTGGAAATGTTGATACGTAATATAATATTTCATCTGTTATGTACTATAGCCATATTATCAATGCACTGTATATTATAATGATGCTGGAGGTGAAGTGCTTACTGCAAGAAACGAAACAATCAAGGCTATAAATATATTTTCTAAAATTAGTTTCAATTTCCTTTGTTATATAGTACTAATGTGCAAGATAATGCCATATAAAACTTAACTTTTAAGTACAATAAATAAATTTCAGGTGCATAAGTTACAAATATAATCGTTTAGTTTTTAATTTTAATCTAATTTTAAAAAATAATCAAAAGATGAAAAATACAAGTAACCAAACAAGGAAGTAGAGCTGTATTAAAAGAAATTTTTAACGCCTCAAAAAAGAGAAAAAAAAAAAAAAAAAAAAAAGAGAGAGAGCTGTTGTTCAGTGAATAGATGCACAGAGGGATCTAGACATCCCAAGCCCTAAAACTTGCATAAGGTGTAGATTAGGTATCAATACTACCTTTACCGTTATCAGCATAACTGTTACATTCTTTTTTCTTGTTATTAATATTATTCAGCCAGTAAGCTATAAAATATATACAGTAACTCTATCATTTCTCAAAACAGTACGCAGTAAGAGAATCAAGGATCATTGACTCAGACCGAAGAAAATCGTACGAAGAAATATCTTTGTGACTTAAATGTCCAAATGTTTCTATATTTTGGCCGCGGAAGAAACACGAATATATACAAATTTGCATCATGCATGTACCTACAACCTTTCTTTTTTTCTGCCTTTGCACTTTTATTTAGTAGACTGCAAAAATTTAATATGGAAATCATGAGAATCCAATTAAATATGGAAATCATCTTTTTTTTTTTAGATATGATTAACAATTTTCTTGAATTATTCGCTCTTCTCAGTTATAATCATACTGCCAGAAATTACGAACCAGTTATTGCTTTCTCTTATGTTCCCCCAAATCTGGGACTCTCCCGCTTCTGTCAGCCATGATTCTCATAACCTTCAAAAAAGAGTTATTACGATATACAGCTTCGAAGCAGTGTTCCCCTCCCCCACTCCCCGGAAAATTTTTTTTTTTTTTTTTTTTTGCTCAGTCCGACAGGCACTCTCATAGCAAGCTTAGGTAACGATTAAAGAGGATAGTACATCTGCCTGCCTTCTCTTACCATGACACCAAAACTATAAAACAGAACGAAGCTTTTAAAGAACATCGTGTGACATCATGAGAGACAGGCTTCATGCAACATCATGCTGAAAACAGAAAATCAGGACTATAAATTTAATGATTGCCGAACAGGCGTGACCAAAAAGGAGTTATTTACGTGGGCCTGAGTAACATACTTCCCGCAGCAACGTTTTAGCCTTGATGGAAATAGAGAGGAATCCATTTTTTACTAGAAGCAATATCTCTAAATTGAAGGATTGAGACAAGCAGTAATCAGTTTCTGTATCCAGCAATGTGGGATGAAAAAATATTTTACAGAAACAATGTCCAAGAAAGGATGGATGTCTGGAAGAATTAGTTTTGAGGAAATATTTACACCTTGTAATAACATCTATCAGTTCTGAGTTTAAACGTAACTAGACTCAAACACTTAAAAAATTACACCCGAAAAAATGGAAGCCTAGAGACAACGAATTTCTAAGGTCCATGTACGTAACTTTAAAAGCAATGACATAATATATATTCTATTCTGCCAGACTGCAATTATGATTCAGGACAATTTCGAAGGATAGAATGTTAATTTAAAAAGATATTAAAAACATGTGAACTGGTAAATGAGAGGAATAAAACTTTGACAACAGAAGAACTATGATTTCGTACAAGGTTATCTGCGAATGAGAGGAAGAGGGAGATAGGATATCTCAAATGATAGGGTTATAAACAGGCAGTCTCAGTAACTTCGATAAATATTAAATTATAACAAACAGTCGGAGGACATGAACTTCGTCGAACGAAGTATCAAAGCACAACCGGGAAGTCTGACAAACATCGCCTAATACAATGGGCTATTACATGCATCAAAAGATATCATCTGGAACAACACGAGATTCTCTGGAAATCCCTCAAAGCGGATGGCCAGAGACAACTGAGATCACGGAGTGCTTTCAAAACTTTGCGATAACTACGATATTTTTTATCTAGAAAGGTCTCATATTTTTCATGCATGTGAACGCACATAAAAATAGAATATACATTAATGAAGCAATTTCTTTAAAGAGCATACTGGTCATCAAACTCTTCGCCTCTTCCAAAAGACAAAACAATCTTGTACAGCTTCTACTGAGAGCCCTCTAAAGACAGAAGAAAGTACAATCTTTTGCTTCATATTTAGTGACGAATAAAATATGTTCCAGTGCAGGATCACAAACATACTATGCAACAACTTTAGACAGGAAACCATTAACCCAAGGGGGAACCATATATCTGATTCCACTTTAATATTAACCATCCCAAAAACGTAAAGATGAGCTATTCTGCCATCTTTTGAGCTAAACAGCTTCGATTCCTGTTCCACTTTGTGATATCTCTAATGCTTGGCAACTTCTCGTCTAGTCAGCTTTTTTGCTCCAGGGATATTACAAGAAATAAACGAGCTAGACATTTGGGGTGGATCAGACTTACATGAGGTCTTAATAGACCTGTCAAAAATAAGTTGCAAGTATTTCCGCTTTAACTCAGAATGTCTAAAATTATTATGTAGACAAAAAATTCATTGCAAATAATTAAAATAAAAGCAAAGAGTATTTTCACGAGTTAGTAGGTGAGGAAACCACAATAATTATTGGCCTATCTCATCCTTTTACTACGTTTTAAGAATATTGACAAATTTACATCTATGAGGAATGAAATAACATCTAAAGTTATATCTATCGACTTTGGTTTCATAAATTAGGTTCTAAAGTGTAGATTACACCTGTTATTTTTAAATTTCAGGTCTACGGAATATAGATTATCGCGAATCTAATATATTTTATCCAAATACATTGAAATCCATTCATTTTGGCTTTAGCAATGATTTCGACCACATTACGCTGAAGGCATTGATTTTTAAACTTCACAATTTACCTACTGGAAAACGTGCTGTTCAAAGCAAAAAAATCCACTAACACTCAATCACGTGGGTGAAACTAGTTCCACCTCTTTACTGTAGAAGTCGAGACCAGTGAGGTCCAGAAAGAATTTGACTATTTTCAGATATTCTTCGTTCAAGTGACAGCTATAGTGGGTTGTTGTGGATGGTGTTTTACAAATACCTAGACTTATTATTCCGATTTTATTAATTACTCGTGGCATAGTAATTTATAAAATTTTAGTATGCTACTAGTGAAGCTAGTTGCAATATCTGATCTTCTCATAGGGAAAATAAAGTAGTACCTGGTATTAGCGTAGATCACGAGTAGATTACAAAGAGACGGAAGTCTGTGAAATAAGAGGCTCAGAATGATAAAAATAAAACTTTACTGAACAGATCATCGTGCAAGGTGGACCCACTCGGTAATTCTCCATACACTGGTAAAAATGGTGCTCCTATTACTCTAGCTTTCCTATACTGCAGCACTTACAAATATCTGGGCAATGCACGAATTCCGGAAAACTTTCTAAAATAAATGAGGACTTTGATAGGTCACGGTTCAGATAAATTTTTATATTATTGTTAAAGGATTCTCCTGTACTGATGTGAAAAGAATCCCGCATCCCGGAACACCACCCACCTCAACAAAACTGTTCTTCAAAGTGGCGATTTTCTTTTCCCTACCAGTGGTGATTACAGTATTGTATTATTCTTGATGTTTGAAGTTCTCGGTTTATTGTGTTCCACGTCTTTGAAAGCATCAGTACCTTTGTTCTGTGTCGTGTTACATTCTTACTTTTAATGAATAACACAATCGTCATGCTTATATGCCAAAATCTACTAATTATTAAGGTGCTATATACATATTTACTATTGATTATAGTCATGTTCGAAGCACCAAATGAATTATAACATACAATCTTTCTCGACACTAATCCCTCTTATATAGCTGCTTTATAAAAATCATAAGATCCATGTACCTCATTTCTTGCTCATAACTAAACCGTCGAATGATGTTAGCGATAATCATAAGCAACATCATCCCACACTCTTCCTGGTAAAATCATACATCGATTACATATATATATATATATATATATATATATATATATATATATATATATATATATATATATATATATATATATATATATATATATATATATGTATATATATATATATATATATATATATATATATATATATGTATGTATATATATATATATATATATATATATATATATATATATATATATATATATATATAGTATATATATATATGTGTAACATTAACATCATCTAAAATTTCATTCAAAATTCTAGTAGAAAGAGATCCTTCGACCCAAGTTTACTAAAATAAACATATTGTTTAATAATTTTAAAGCGAGCCGAGATGTCTATCAAATGAAGATTGTTCAAAGGCAATTCAGGATTAATTTGCTGAGGTCAAATATAGATTCCTAACATGAAATTCCAAATTGATTAATGAAGAACCCAAGTCTGCTTTGCTTACTAAAATATTTTGAATGGACAAACATCCTGAGTTGAATCTATCATTAGGAGAAATTTATTACTTTTGAATTAGACCGCCGATTTATAATTACATCATTAAATTCTACCATACCTAAACCGGTCTAGATGACATCTAACATTTACAAATTAAGCTTGCCAATGGGCTCGGGTCTTCATTACCGTAAAGTATCACCGTCCTCTACCATCTTAGTCAATCCCGTGTGCTCTCTTGCTCTTCCTTCTGAGAAGGAATAAGGAATAAGGAATAAGGAAGAAGGAAGAAGGAAGAAGCTCGCACTCTAAACGTTGCTTTTAATCAACCATAACCTGGATAATGCCATATAACTTATTGTTTTATATGCGTTCATCAATAATTGCTCTGAACTCTTTCCAACAGATACAAAAAAAAAAAAAAAAAAAAAAAGGGTGACTGGATAAGTCGCATCTATTTCAAACGACCAATGTGATGGAATGTGTGGCGAAAATGCATAACTTTTCTATAATACGGTAGGGAGAGATCATATGCTGGCAATTTTGACAAGAATAAATAAACACACACGCTATACGACTAATAATAACTAGTTACAAAATGAGAAATATCGAATATTCGCTTGTTTTGTGGTATATTTAAGGCATAATCTCTCTTTCATACTTTCCTAAAAAGAAAAAAAAAACCGTGGAAACTACGACTGTAATGGTTTCAACTTCAAAAACCATGTCAAGCTAGATGTCATTATAAGGATCAATTAAAATATCAAAATCTACATCAACATGAATACCAATCGCAATCATATTGTGCAGTAAGAACAGTTCTTGCAATTAAATTTGTTAGCAACAGACCGGAAAATAACCATGACACATTGACCATCGTCTGTACTTCTTTGGAACAGACGAAATAGCCCGCCAGTGTTTATTCTATTTAGAATAATAGTACTTGTTTGTAGCTTTGGTACAGCCATTGCAAAGTCTTCGGCACCGTGTATAACACGGTATTGGTATCAACAGTAAAATATAGCGGCCATCAAGCAGGATAAATGGGAGCGAGTTGGCAATCCCGTTCTTGTTTAGAAATGCAGTCTGCTGTCGCTGTTACCCACGTAGGAGGAGGAGGAGGAGGAGGAGAGAGAGAGAGAGAGAGAGAGAGAGAGAATAATTTTATAATGCTTTATTGGCGTAGCTATTCAAGTATAACAAAAGCAATGGGCATTGCAAGCGAATGACTTCATGAACAAGAGACAATAGCAGTAAATGAGTAACCCTGCCCGAGGAGCAAACGGGACATACAAAGGGAGGTGGTCAGGTAATGGCGGAGGAAAAGGGGAAGGAGAAGGGGGCGGAGCGAAGGTAAGTATTAGGGGAGAGTTGGGGGATGACAGTTAAGACCTAGATGCAGACGACAATGTCAACCCAAATAAAGCAATACCGGCCGCGTCAAAAATAATGATTCCTCGTCATTTAAAAGGACGTTTTTCGGTGCCTTATAAGCGAATACAGGTGGTTGTCATGCATATAATATCCATAATAAAACAGCCAAAACTGTTGCATGATGGTCTCCTTTCTCTTACACTTAATGGCTGTGACCAATCTCGACCACGATTGCGATGCAGGTGAACCTTCTCGCTTGATGCACTTTGACAGCCAACTCTTCTTTCTTTACCACTCCATTTATCTCTTTTGTGTGCCCTTGTGTGAGTTTCCTGTTCTTGGAGTTGCTCTTCTATGGAGATTTATGCATGCAAAAAAAATTTGGCTTTCATACCACATCCAGAAAAGGTGCTCCCTAAGATCTTGCTTTACACATGATAACATTTGCTGCAAATTTGAATTGGAAAAAGCGGTAAAAAAAATTTGTCGAGATCTGTGAACTTTGCCGACACTAAAACCTGCACTCAAATCTGAGGAGATTTTGTATCTCTATAAGGAATGACCTTCATCATACTGCAACATGCGAAATTTGTCAGGTTCTTCTTGGTCTGAAGTAGCAGGAGAGCCGGCTGAGTTCAGAAATTAAATCATATCATATCACAGTCAACAAAAATCGACCTAGCTTTGTCCTTTAATGCAAAAACTGCATAAAAATTACTAATTGCTAAGATTCAACATACTTCCAGTTTTCCATGGCAGCTGGTCATGTTTATGCCATGATATGAGAAATCCCAACACATCTCTGATCAGCAGCAGCATAGTCATTTTTAACTTAATCTGGGAACATCCACTGTACTACCATTACATCTTAGCGACAGCTGGTGTTTTGATACTAGATTTTCTAAAACAAATCAAAGGATATAAGAGGGATGCCTACGGCATCAAAATACCTCAAAAAATTAATTTCACTATTGTATTTCACTTTCGTCATCTTAAAGCATACGCCCACCAAAGCACAAGATAAGTTTCAAGCAAACAGGGTGAGAACGAAAAAGGCTTTGTTTTCTTGAAAATAAATATTCTTAAAGGTATATGAAAACTATTTACTAGGCAGGAGTATCATAAAACTTAATCAAAAGAGCTTTAAACTGACAAAAATATGGAACGCAAAGATCAACCTCGGATAAATGAACCGGGATGATGAGCAAATGATAAAAAATTAAAAAAAAAAACAATGGCACACATTTCTTTGTTACAACTTTAACCTTCCTAAATACGGATTAAGATTTTGGATGCTTTATCTCCTAATTAATTTTCTGAACAAATTTCATGTCCTTAAAATTAGGTAAACTTTCTTGGTTTTCAAAAAAGAATACTGACTGCTGCAATTGAAATAGATGTCGTTAACAGGATATATATATATATATATATATATATATATATATATATATATATATATATATATATATATATATATATATATATATATATATATATATATATATATATATAGAGAGAGAGAGAGAGAGAGAGAGAGAGAGAGAGAGAGAGAGAGAGAGAGAGAGAGAAGTCACCACAAAGGGGAGGGGGCAATTGGGTTATAGAATAAATGTTGAGAAGAGAGATAAGATCTCAGACCGGTTCGTCGGTAGAAAAAATACCGTGGGCACAAAAATTTATTCCCCGACTTCTGACTTGATTTGCGTAGAAGAAGAAGAAGAAGAAGAAGAAGAAGAAGAAGAAGAAGAAGAAGAAGAAAAAGAAGGAGAAGAAAGGTTTATTGAAGAGGTAACTGTGATAAGACTTCTAGTTGTTATCGTACCCTTTAATGGAAGATAAACAGTGTATATTCGTATTCCACATTAAAGAATTATGGCAATTTAGCGTACGTTGGAAGGCACAAGGTTATGAACAAAATATTTGCCTCTCAATCTACTGAATTCCAGATAATCGAGGATACTTAAATAACTAGCATAAACAGTAGCAAGCAGTATGTGAACAAACAAGTAAACTTAAAAAAAAATTAATAATAGGTTTCCACATAACATTCAGCTGACTCTTTGATATCCGTAGACTGACGTCACACACGTATGGTCACCGACGCCAAACCAATTAACATACATATAATTCGCCTCAAGAACCGAAAATTAAATTATGACCAAACTGCAAAGATTTTGCTTATTGACCTTCTAAATATGGATACTCACATTCCAACATGTTAACTCCGACGCAAAAGTAGCCTAAAAACATAATTGCCATCTCACACTCGATTTCTTACCACAAACAACAAGACCATTCTCAGTAGAACCGTGACTTACCATCAAGCTCATGATAACCATTTCAGTACAAAAAAAAAAAAAAAAAAAAAAAAAACACTGAAGTCATCATGCAAAAACCTGCCTAAGTTTAAGGGAGAAAAAAAAATACCTATGCAGCTGAGGAGGAGGGGGAGGAGGAGGGAAAGGGATGGTGGGGGAAGGGGGTGAATAAAAATAGGTTAAGGGGAGGACACGTCTTGTTAAAGTGTATAATTACAGGGAATGTGATGAATGGAGGGAGAGATCATCTTTGTCCTGAAGGCTTCCACAACCAAACCACAAATC
>NC_089792.1:31021170-31041170 GCF_040412425.1 Macrobrachium rosenbergii | reverse complement strand
TCTCTCTCTCTCTCTCTCTCTCTCTCTCTCTCTCTCTCGAATAACCTGTTTATTTAGCATACGAAGCCTATTACATCATCCTTCTGACCACAGTACTTGACAGTGATGCACAAGGTTCGAAGTTTCTATTGTTTCAGTGTGATTTAAATATTCATGTACAAGCAAACTTCGCCCCTTCCCCCCCGCCACCTACCTCCTAACAAGAAAATATTTATTTTTCGTATATACTGTAAAGTCCCTCTCTCTCTCTCTCTCTCTCTCTCTCTCTCTCTCTCTCTCTCTCTCTCTATAACAAGCCACAGATTTAACATAAGCAGTCCTACTACACTAGCTATTAAAAAGAATCTTTTACCATCCAGGTAATTATTTCAGTAGGAACAAATCAGTTCTAAGTTTCGCTAATAGATCTTCTTATACACTATAAATATCATGATACTAATGCTGTTGTTGCTGCTTCATACTTTGATTTGGCTTTGGGGTAGACTCCAAAGCCAAATCAAAGTCCTTCAAAAAGAAGGCATCGTGCTTACCCCATACAAATGGGAAAAAAGCACGTAAAAAGAAGAAGACTGCTTCTTCCTAGAAGCAAATAAACACATATATATGCAAAAACATGTGAAATAGTGCTCATTTATGGTTGGACGAACAAACCAACATTTATTTCTCACGATTCATTACCTACCGAGCAGGATTTCACAAGAATTTATTAGAGGGCGTGGGGTGCAGACGTGTTGGAGGGTGCTCTCGCGTTTTTGTTTTTGTGTTTTTTTTTTTACAATAATAGAAAGTTTTTTTTTATTTTTTTTATTTTACTCCTAATGTTAACACCATCCATAGGGGGCAGTGCGTTAACAAATTTTATTTAGCAAGCCGTTCTAATACGGAGAAAGTCATGTAATTGCAGTTATTATCAAATTCATTCTACTCTAATTACTCTCAGTTTATCTAGGTTTATTAGCCTAGGGGGATGTTTAAAAAGCTGTATGCGTGCTAGTACTTGGTTCTCCCTTTACGGCAGAAAAAATGCCATCTGACCAACCTCCAACCGTGCACTCCATAGAAAAGCAATAGAATAATTCCGTTGTAGATTCACCTGTAGAAACCGTAAACCTTCCCTGAGGAGGATATAAACATTGCATAAAAACATGCAAGGACTGGTACCCTGATCCATCCCCCAGAAAACCTACCTTTCTACAAGAAAGCGTAATATATCTATCTCTACGCGGCAAAGGACCTGCTCTGTCTACATCAGCCCTGAAGCATTTAGCTCTGAATTAAAATATTCAAATCTCACAAGGTGTCCAGTAGGAATTGTTTTTGTTAATAGAATTTAGATTTTATCTAGTATAAAGTGCAATTCTTTAACTCTATAAACTGAAACTGCTGAAGATTCTGACAAAATTTCTTTACTTATTCATTTCCAACAACTGACATTCGCTGTTGGTTGAATTCACATAAAACATGTTGAAGTTTGGATATTCACACAAGATATGCTAAAATTTGGAGATTCACATAAATATAAAATATATCATTGTGCTGACCTACATTCTCTTCATACAGGCAGTGGGCCATGTGGGCTATTATTTATGCATCCACGTGGTCAATCAGGTGTGGCCAATTGAAAGATCACGTAAAATGAGTTCAGTGGCATTCTTTTTGGTTCTAAGAATGCCATAATTCAACCAGTTTATTGTAACCAGGTTTATTTTTCCATAAACTCCGACATGGGTTGTAGATAAGTTACAGATCACTGGCTGGGATAACTACGTTTGATCTTATTGCAGTAATTACACCTGCAGCTACCCTGCTGGCATCTCCATTTCCCTTTATGTAAAGGATCCAACATATTTAATTAATCCTGCCAACATATTTAATTATTTATCTCGATAGTTCTGCAGGGCTTCAAAAGCACTTCTCAAGGGCCTGAAAATAACAAAATTCATTTGGTGGAATGTTTTTAGTAATCGAAAGTACCGAATTTATTTCACTCGATTCTGCTGTGAAAATCGAAGCATTGTTTGATAAAGAGAACCGATCTGTTTTATTAGGTGAAATGGCGGCAAACCTTACACCTGTTTTATTTTTGGAACCATCAGTATATATTGCACTGTGTAGATCTTTGCGCCTTATATGTCCTACTGTGTGGAGTCCGTAATGTTGCGTAATGTGTATGCATATTTTTTGGACAAACAACATAAATGAGTACAAGTCTGAACCTTTCGGGTGGTCCAAGGAGGTAATCTGAGCCTCATACCTACTGACTCATTAGGACGATTAGCTCTAACTGGCAAGTGTGGAGGATGGTTATTATTTAGTAGGAGATCGCGTGCTTGTATTTTTATTATACTTTGCATTGGTCACGGTGTAGAGACAACAAGAGCTCACCGCTTCCAACTGCAACACTGTTTGGTGATAATATAAAAGCACCTGCAGATTCTTTGTCGTTCATTATGAACAGGTTTAGTTTTTTTTCGTGTCGAAGACGGGGCTCTCGATATATTTAACTTTTTTAGCCTAATGGTGATAATATACTGCTGCTTTATAAAATAACAGTAATATTGAACGATCTGCTCCCCAGGTCGTCTGAAAGAATTTTGTGATTACATATGTAACACTTATCAAATGTTAGACCTAAGGAACTGAATGTTACTTCTTCAAAATGAGAATCTACATCCAACTATGGAAGCCCGAGAGACAATTTTATTTATAGCAAAATTAAGGATTCGTTGGGCAGGTGGCAGATTTGGTGGTTTTAAAGCATGACAAAGTCATTCTTATAGACGTTACTGCTGATTCACCCCTGTACATAATTTCATGTGGTATCACATGCTTTTGAATATCTAAGAATACTGATGTCGCTATTTATGCTCAAAGTCTTCTAAATGGGCTAGCAAATCTAACGTTGATCCATTATTTTGAGATAAATGAGATAGAATTATGAGTCTAGACATTTTGATCTACCACATTATTCTGGCACTGCGGGCATTTTTTCAAGAACACATAAACAAACAAACAAACAAAAAAAGTATACCTTAGCTTAACCAGACCACTGAGCTGATTAACAGCTCTCCTAGGGCTGGCCCGAAGGATTAGACTTATTTTACGTGGCTAAGAACCAATTGGTTACCTAGCAACGGGACCTACAGCTTATTGTGGAATCCGAACCACATTATAGCGAGAAATGAATTTCTATCACCAGAAATAAATTCCTCTAATTTTTCACTGGCCGGTCGGTGAATCGAACGCGGGGCCAGCAGAGTGCTTGCTGAGAACGGTACCCACCAGTCGAATGGGGAACTGAACACATAAACAGCTGGTTGATTAAAGAGACACTATGCTTTAGTCTCTTCCCGACCTGTCCAACTTTGAAATTAGTGAACTATGCGACTGTAAAATTGTGATAAATACACTTCTGCTAATGGTGTCAGGTGTTTCATCATTTCAAAAGATACTGTCTTTCCCTGGATTCTTCTGCAGTGTATTTTTTGTCGTAGTATGTGTATCCAGCCATTTCAGAATGTAATTAGTTCTGTCTTTTTTATTAAAGGAAGTTTTCTTCCAAACTATTGGAGGTAGTAACTGTTTCAAAATGTCGATCTGATGTTAGCGATTTCACATGTACTGTAATACTCCATTTCCATTAACGAGAAGACCGTGCCTTAGTGGACCAGAAAAAATGTCCGCTGCTCTTGTGGAATCTCTGTTATATTTCTTTTTTGTGGAATCTCTGCTTTATTTGTCTTTATGGTACCGCTGGATATACCCGAGACATTTTGCCTCAAGATTTTATTCTTCCTCTTATTACTTCTTACCTAAAATTATCAATGGCCGTATATATGCTGGTTTCCACACATGTTTCTATAGCAATAGCAATGGTGAACAATTTGAGTAATGTTTTGTCCTGTTGGGGTTGTAAAATTTCAAGGGTTTTTATATTTTCTCTCTAAGTCTCTTATTGTCTTGCTATTGAATGTTTATCTTATAGGGTGGTTAGGAGGGGGTAGTTTTGTCCTAGTTGTTGGTATAACAGTTGTGATACATCGGCGAATTTACTTATGCCCTCAAGAACTGGTATGAAGATTATAAAGAGGATTAAGTGCAATAACTTGTTGTGCAGACATATTTTTACTGGAAAGTGGTCACTGCTATATACATCATCACATATATTCCAGTCAAACCTGTTTACAGTACAAAAACAATATGTATTTGGGTCAAGTGATGAATATATTCAACAAAATCCGATTCATATTCATTAATTCTTCAACATGTAGCCCATCCTTATCTGCCACATAGCAATTGTGAAAGCAAATCGGATTGTGGTCATTAAATCTCTTGTTACTCTACTAATAATGGATGTTGGATATCAGTGAGCAACGTTGGTAGGCGATTTATGCTGGTATTTCTTATTTGGTTGATCGCATAAACTGATAGTTATGAAAGCATAATTTCTTTCAAATTAGAGCTTTATAGCAGAAAATTGCACATTAAGCTACTTTATAGTTATTTTGTGGCAGATTACCTTTTTACGTGTTTAAATTGCAGTTCCAAGGTTATTCTCTCGATGGTTTGAGGAAGTTACCAGAATACAATCTCCAACTGAAGGAACTGTGCATTTTGTGGAGACTGAGGGCAAGGGTTGGCGTAATTCTTTTGCATCGCTTGACCACGTCAGCTACTTGAATTCTAAGGGTGAGGAGGCATGACGCCCAACCTCACCCTCCTCCATATTCTCGGAGTAACCTGAAGCCCATTCAAAGATGCCCAATGTCAGTCCTGATAGGACAAGGAGCGAAAAATATTACCTACTATTTTCTAAAGGAAGTCTATAATTTGTTGGTCACTTCTACAGTTGGGGTTGTTGCAGAGTATAGCGTTTGCAGGTTGATCTACTGTTAACAGGTTAATTTCGGATGCCATCCGCAATACCATGGCCTTCCGGTGGTTCTTAAAAGCAGTCCAAACTAATGGCTGATGATGGTCTGGAGGGGCAATGCAAAAAAGAGATTACGCCCCGATGAAATTTTATCAGTCCTATTTTCTACATAAGAGTAGAAAGATAGTGGCGAGAATAACACATCGCTGACTTGAAGAGAATGATTTCCAAAGAAGTGTTTTAATTCATTAAAAAATGTTACGAAAGATATGCCTTAGTTCCCAGTTACAAAATATGATCAGCACTAGTCGTGATATATCCTTTGTAGCCCGTCAGAATCGTGCAGTAATGATCAAAATTTGTGACTCGCCCAAGCCATCTAGACATCATGAAAACCCGCAATTCGAGGAATAGAATATGCTTTCACTAGCGGCTTCGAGACATCATGCCTCTTCTTCACTGCGAAATATTAACAAAATATTAATAATATCGACAATACCTACAGCGATCTGAATGCCACGTAATCTGTTATTCCGAATGGTAAGGACTTCACAGTGCTGTCCAGTTAAGTATACCTTAGTTTAACCAAACCACTGAGCTGATTAACAGCTCTCCTAGAGAGGGCTGGCCCGAAGGATTAGATTTATTTTACGTGGCTAAGAACCAACTGGTTACCTGGCAACGGGATCTACAGCTTATTGTGGAATCCGATCCACATTATGACGAGAAATTAATATCTATCACCAGAAATAAATTCCTCTAATTCTTCATTGGCCGGTCGAGGAGTCGAACGCTGGGCCAACAGCGTGCTAGCCGAGAGCTCTACCCACCCCTCCAATGTAGAACTAATGCTGTCCAGTGCTGTACGCAACAAGAAAGCTACGCCACCTTTTCGGGAATCTTCTACCGTGTATTATGTAACTATCACTGCTGAAATTGCAAGTTCTGAAATCCTGATTTACCTACCGAATCATATATGGCAAGAACATCGGACCAAAGGGGGGCTTCTTTTAAGGCAATTATGCCTCAGGAAGATATTACAGAACATGTTTAAGGGAAGCATAAGTAGCTTAAAACCAAAACCTGTTTCATCTTATTAATGGAGAAAACCTTTACGAATAGGTTGTAAATGAAGTGTATTCACGGAGTTATCAAGTAAGTGAAAATGATAAGAATAGTTAATGTCATATCATCATACAAAGGTGATTAGTACAAGGTACATCTCATTACTTACTCGTTAACTATGGCGCAAAAAATGTTTAAAATCAAGAATACTGGATCTGTTAGTGAAGAGCTAAAATTCAAGGAAAAGATGAAATTGGCGAAAATACGGTGCCCTTGGTGACAAGATAAATACTAGGCTTCCTCAGAACTAGAACGAACGAACACCAGCGAATAGTTACACGGCACCAAACTAGCTAAAACTAGTGTGGGAAAAAAGAGAGAGAGAGAGAGAGAGAGAGAGAGAGAGAGAGAGAGAGAGAGAGAGAGATAGACTGGGCTCAAGAATGAGATACGATAATTAAGAATTTTCAGATCCTGAAGAGAGTGCAACACAGGAGCTGCAGTGTAAATGGATTTTGAATTTAACAGCCGAGACGAGGTGCTCTAGTTACCAGCCAATTTTCTTCCCGCGCATGTGCATTAACAACTTCAGAATGTATGCAATGCTGAAAGGAATCAAATTTCATTTTAGTGATTATTACTAAAAACGTTTGCACTGAGTTTTTGAATTAATCAAAATAAATCCATAGTTCCTTAAATTGAAAAAAGGATAATTTCTGAGAAGGCTCTCATCGTAGTTTTCAAATATTTGTGAAATCAATTCACACCCTGTATGGACAAATAAAATAGAATGGCAAGGAAATTGATAAAAAGCAGCTTTTATCTATTGTCTTGCCTTTCTATTTTTCATCCATCCAGACTAAAATGCCTATTCTGCACTGGCTACGAGGAACCTTAATCATGTAGGACGACCTGCAATTTTTGCGAAGTGTTGAACGTCCTTCCGCTCTAAAAATATCAATTTTGAAGTACCCAACGCTAATCAATACTCGAATATAATAACGCAGAAGAGTTTCTACATGATTTTCTTTCATCATACCAAAGTAGTTACCCACGGAGACTATCATATAAAGAATAAAAATCTCTACGACGACTTGTTAGACAAAGTGTTGCTCCAGATAACATGAATCTCCTCAAACTTTTCACAATTCTTTAATCTTTCCTAAACGCCATGGGGAAGTACAGCGCTCTCTCTCGCTCTCTCTCTCTCTCTCTCTCTCTCTCTCTCTCTCTCTCTCTCTCTCTCTCTCTCTCTCTTTCCTATCAACTAGAGCAAAAACAGCTTTTCTCATCTGTCACTGTCAACAGCATCTCAACCACCATCAAGGCAGCCACTACTTATCTGCATCATTTCCAGCGTCTTTTTGGCTACTAACTCAACCGAGTGTTTTTATAATAAACTATATTCATATATGAAACGAGGAGACAGGGGAGTCATTCGCCTTCTGCTTATTATCTCGGTTTTCTTATGCACCAATGAATTTCACGGAACATTAGCGCTAAGGTCAGTGAGTTACATTACAAACTGGTACAGATTAACGTTACTGCTATAACAGAGTAGAATAACATTTCGAGTTCAAGTGCATTCCATAAATACTAAATATTTTTTTTATATTCGCAAGATATATATGTATATACACAAACGTTTCAGTACATGGTTTGCATTACACAAAAACAATAACAAACGACAGCATTCGGAGACCACAACAACTGAGCCAACCCACCCAAAATATCAAGAGCCGGATCTCTCCCAAAATCTAACAACTTGCTGCCAGTCACGAGATCATCCAAGAATATGGACAAAAAAACCCATATTACCTTAGCCAGATCGCATCAGCTATTTATTGCATCTTATCATCAGTGGTGATTTCAGAGCCTCGATGGCTAGGTTGGTAGAGCAGCAGCCTTGGACTTCATAGAGGTCTGTGGCGCTGGTTCAAAGCAGCCTACCTGTCAGAGAGAGGCGGACACTTTGCTATCCTTGAGACAGAGGGATTATGTATGTAATCAACAATGGATAGGTTTGCTGAAAGCAAATGGGTGTTAAGACTAATACACACACAAACAAAGCCACTCCAACATCATCTAAATACATAACAGACACCTCACAAGTCTCGAACTGTCGACCTAACCGCTCAGCTCTTTTGTTGCTGGGAGAAAGGGAGCTGGGGATTTGATACAATACATTCACATGCGATACCGGGGTCCAGCGATGTCAGCAGGGCAGCCGATCGAGGCTACGGTCTACCCCAACGCCAAATCAAAGCCCTTCAAAAAGAAGGCATCGTGCTTACCCCATATAAAAAATGGGAAAAAGCACGTTAAAGAAGATCATCAGTGGTTATTTCATATTTTCAAATATAAGCCATATTCAACTGTCAAATGTAACAGGGTCCTATGCTTCTGATTTGTCTTCACCTTAAATATAATTTCTACATAACATCTATTTCTGAGGAGCAAATGTACGATATACAAGTAGCGTGCCATCTTGTGAAAATTCCAGTTGTAGCGGCACCCGCTGAGGCTCTTCTGTTTCAATATTTGTGATGAACTCATATAAGTAGACCATAAACGTGACATAAGCCAAGTATGTCTTTCATCTCGAGCTTTTACGGAATAATGCAAGAAGGTGTGAAACACTGAAGAATGACAAGACCTGACCACTTCAATAATCTCAAGACAGTTACAACTCATAAAGATGTTATTGTTGCCTGAGCTTGCCTTATGCCAAAACTTAAGCAGGATACCTACCTTCTACAAACTTTAAGCAAGGCTGCATTGCAAGCTACATAAATTATCCATGCTGAGTTCTCAAGTTAACCTGACTCCTTGAAGAACTATGTAAGATTTTAAGCCCATGGTTGTTCTTTGCAGGACCTCGCAAACCCTTTGGCGGATGGCTACTCTTGTAAAAAGAATAATATATTTCATATCATGTCATGTGTAACTACAAAATGCAAATACAGCGCAAGCAGACATCTTATGAGTTTAGTTCAGTGAAGTCTGGCAACCAACTAAAATTTCGAACACTGAAAGCATACGTTACTGGATACAGAAGTTCTAGTTAGTTCAAGCAAAGCATAACTAAATTCTCTTTTACACGAGGACAACTCGTTTCGTAAAGACGGTAAAAAGAAACTTTAGGGTACAGTTTCCAATCAGAGACGAAGGGGCAATCATTTTGTTCTTTAAATTTTTGCCTTTTATATATAAAATATAAACCTACACACCTTTATTACTGAGTTTTATTGATATAACAGTATCATCACGTTTACTTTTCGGCATCATCATCATCATCATTATTATTATTATTATTATTATTATTATTATTATTATTATTATTATTATTATTATTATTATTATTATTATTAATGCCGTCAAAAATATTTATATATACTTATCATACTACTGTAAAATGCATAAATTTTATTATTATTTTATTTATTTTTTTTAAACAAATCATTCCGGGTTTTGATCGCACGAGTTTTTATTTTAGACGCTTGAGAGTCTGTAAGTCAAGCGAAATGATCTGACTCATTTGTCAAAGGAAGCACGAGACCTAGCACAATGACGCCTACAACTCTCACGACTTCAGGAAGACATAAAATCTTACCAAAGCATCGGATATGGATCGTATTTTTTGAAATAGCTATTTGAAGCCACAGTATAATTGGCAAAAATATGCAGTGATGTCTAATGTTGATAATTAGGGCACTTATCAGAGTAAATCAAAGAAAAATTAAAGGGAAACTTAGCTAAATCTAGCAGGCTCGTAGATAGAGCCTAGCAAAACGTCATTACTGAAGGCCCCCCACTCATTGATACTGTGGTATGACGTACTTTATTTAGACACACATGCCCATATACTTTATGAATGAAGACTCAGATGTTGGTAGTAGTAGTAATAGTAGTAGTAGTATATGGAATTCTTATATTGTTTCACACACTCAAACACCTACCCTACATACTCTCTCTCTCTCTCTCTCTCTCTCTCTCTCTCTCTCTCTCTCTCTCTCTCTCTCTCTCTCATCTTTTCGATGAGTCATGTCTCTAAGTAGAGTACAATAAGGGAATGGGCATCAAATGAGAATATTAATTGTGTAATACAGTTCCATGGCGCAATTCACGTTTCCTTTAACTTGAAATATGCACCAAGTCTTACAGTAACACTCTCTGTGAAAACAACCATTGTTACCCTGGAGTTTCTGTTGCTTCATATTGTCTCCTCAAAAGTTCCGGTTCACGTGTACCTGCTTAGTCCTGCTAAATGAATGTAACATAACGCAAGTGTTCTAACCTTAACTTCCTTAATGCATGATCAATCCCATAATAAATCCACAGTGCTTGGTATAGCACACTACTCCCCCTTCATTATTTTATTTGTGTGCCTCTGTGTCAGTTTTGTTGTTTCTATACGCTCGATTCATTTACTTGAAACTGACATTAATGTTTGTCGTAGGGTTGTTGAGTGGTTATCAGTGTCTTGTATTCCAGGTTTTATCTATTTATTTTTTTATGGATTTGAAGTTCCTCATTCTTTCAATTTTCAGTTATTTTTTATTGGATTTTTGATACACAGTTACATTTTTCATTCTTTTTTTTCAGTTATTTATATATATATATTATATATATATATATATATATTATATATATATATATATATATATATATATTATATATATATATATATATATATATATATATTATTATAATCATAACATTTTTAATCATAATTTGTAGTGCTGAATGATACTCGTAACTCATAGTCCAAGCGCTTGGGCTATGCCCTAAATTTTATAATCCACTAATCCATTGATTATACTGAACTTTATTGAAATTGAAGGAAATATGAAAAAAAAAAAACAAATATTGTAATATAAAATTATGTAAAAGGATATGCTGTTGTTTGTTTAAGATTAAAGCCAGCCTTGTGTGAATCAGGGTCTTGTGCTTTGAGCAGACCATAAGTGAGAGAACTTTCGATGGAAATAGAAAAAATAAAATTTCTTTCGATAAATTTAATTATAATTATCGCATATTTTTCCTACTCATAGGTATTATTGCTTATTGTACAAGAGGGTCAAATATTTGTGTTTCTACGATCATTATCATACTACTGGGAACCCTGCTATTACGTCTGATGTCATAGTTTACGTCACAACTAGCCTCTCTCTGGGTGCTTACTAAATTTAGCTAAGTTTCCCTTTAAATTTCTTTGATTTACTCTGATAAGTGCCTTAATTATCCACATTAGACATCACTGCATATTTTTGCCAATTAGGCTGTGGCGTTTTTCAAATTGAAGGATTAGGTGGAACAAAAGCCCCAAGGCTTGCCAGTCTTTTGCAGGCATTTGAAGGGCAGGATCAGTCTTCAGAGGCTGCTAAAGACCCTCGGAGGAAGGCAGGTATCCTGGCAGGCTGGGGAAGCTGTCCTGGAGAAGGTCCAAGAACTTCAAAGATGAAGCCCAAAAGCCCTCAAGGGGTGCCAGTCTCTTGAGGGCATCCTTGAAGAGAAGGGTCTGAGCTGTCACAGGCTGTTTGGAGGAAGGCAGGTATCATGCCAAGCTGGGAAGCAGACCTGGAGAGTGCCAAAACTTCAAGGATGAGACCCAAAAACCCAAGACTCACCAGTCTCTTGAAGGCAGCCTTGAAGGGAAGGGTCCAAGTCACAGGCTGCTTCCTTGGAGGAAGGCAGGTATCCTGCCAGGCTGGGGAAGAGGGTCTGGAGAGGGGCCCAAGAACTTCAAGGATAAGGCCCAAAAGCACCCAAGGCTCACCAGTCTCTTCAGGCCAGCCCTAAAGGGAAGGGCCTGACCCACAGGCTGCTTCCTTGGAGGAAGGGAGGCATCTTGTTAAACTGGGGAAGCAGGCCCGGAGAGGGCCCAAAAGTTTTGATGATGATGCCCAAAAGCCCACAAGGCTAGATTAATAATCAGACTTTTGAGGGCAGCCTTGAAGGAAGGGTCTGACCCACAGGCTTCTTCATCAGAGAAAGGCAGGCATCCTGCTAGGCTGGGGAAGCGGGCCAGGAGAGGGACCAAAAACTTCAAAGATGATGCCCAAAAGCCCTCAAAGCTTCCCAGTCTCTTGAGAGCACTCTGGAAAGGAACTATCCAACCCAGAGGCTGCTTCCTTGAGGAAGGCAGGTATCCTGGCAGGATAGGGAAGCAGGCCTGGAGAGGGTCCAAGAATTTCAAGGATGAGGCCCAAAAGCCCCCAAGGTTTACCAGTCTCTTGGTGGCAGCCTTGAAGGGAAGGGTCCGACCCACAGGCTGCTTACTCAGAGGAAGGCACGTATCCTGCAAAGCTAGGGGAAGCAGACCTGGAGAGGGTCCAAGAACTTCAAGAATGAGGCCCAAATGCCCCCAACGCTCGCCAGTCTCTTGATGGCAGCCTTGAAGGGAAGGGTCTGACCCACAGGCTGCTTCCTCAGAGGAAGGCGGGTATCTTGCTAGGCTGGATAAGCGGGCCTGGAGAGGTCCCACAGGAACTTCAAGGATGAGGTCCAAAGCCCTAAGCTTGCCAGTCTCTTGAGGGCAGACTTGAAGTGAAGGGTACAACCCACAGACTGCTTCCTCTGAGAAAGGCAGGTATCTTGCCAGGCTGGAGAAGTGGTCCTGGAGAGGGTAAAAACTTCAAGGATGAGGCCCAAAAGCCCCCAATGCTCGCCAGTCTCTTGAGGGCAGCCTTGAAAGGAAAGGTCTGATCCACAGGCTGCTTCCTCGGAGGAAAGCAGGTATCCTGCCAGGCTGGGGAAGCAGGCTCTCAAGAACTTCAAGGATGAGGCCCAAAAACCCACAAGGCACGCCAGCTTCTTGAGGGCGGCCTTGAAGGGAAGGGTCCAACCCACAGGTTGCTTCCTCGGAGGAAGGCAGGTACCCTGCCAGGCTTGGAAAGTGGTCCTGGAGAGGGTCCAAGAATTTAAGGATGAGGCCCATAAGCCACCAAGGCTCGCTAGTCTCTTGAGGGCAGCCTTGAAGGGAAGAAGGCAGGTATCCTGCCAGGCTAGGTAAGCAGGACTGGAGAGGGTCCAAGAACTTCAAGGACAAGGCCCAAAAGCCCCCAAGGCTCACCTGTATCTTGAGGGCAGCCTTGAAGGGGCGTGTTCTCTGCAGAAGAGGAAGGCAGCATTTCTTTTATAAGATCTGATAAGAAAATCATTGCAGCTTGATTTCCCATTAAAAGAATGCTCTTTATTACTCTATTTCTGTTTTTCAGGTGAATAAAATATTTTTTTACTTTTTAAATTGCACTCCGCATTACTTAGTATCAAAATTCTCTCATGCCAAAAATTCATTCAAAGGAAAGTGTATTTCGTCTTATTGCCATCAGTCTCTGTTTTGCACTTTGCACTGGTTCAGTACCCCAACCTTGGGAACTTGAGAAATCATTTCTTTTCAGAGTTCACTGATGAAGAGGATTATTGTCGTCTTTCCTGGAATCTCAGAGAGGATATTTTGAAATTCGTGGAAGAAGTTGATTTTCTTGAAAATTTATAACGTATCGTCAATTTATTTTTAGCATTTTATCAATTTCTTGGAAGTTTTATGTTTTTTTTTTATTCCCTTGAGACCATATTATTTATTATTAAAGGCGATGACGACCGTAGGTATTGCAACGCTGATTTGTATGAGGTCTATGAAACAACCGAAGAGAAGTCCTTAAGACGAAGGACCAGTTCATGATGAAACCCGAAAAGTAACAAAACAAACGGTACTGAGAACATCTCGGTTACATACGCAACAATACACATGTATGTCAAACAAATGCCAACCCTCAATAATATGGCACACAAAAATCATAATACGTAAATAACAGTGCTAATTTAAGAAATGATATCGATAGAGCTATCACCCATAAAGTGAAAAACAAAACGTCAATTACAAAACCACCGTCTCATTTTCCCACCTTTCTCAAAATTTAGATTTCGATTCACTGTTTAAGATGTTTTGGATGAGAGGATGGTTGTAATTTCTTTGTTGGGAGATCAGACTGGAAATAATTCATTTGAAAGTAATTTTTAAATTATCTAGGCTGTTTCCTAGGAACATCTGCGAGGTGGAGTGATAGCAAAGTGGCTGAGAATGTCATTGTGTACAACCGCAATACGTCTCATGCCCTTTTGGTATAGTTCGCCCAAAGGGAGCAACCATATACGTTACAGCAGTTGGGGCAAAAGAGCAGCAACTTTTGGTTTCTCAGGACAAAAGGCAAATCTCCTTGCAACCATAATGCCAGTTGCAACGAGCAGAGGCCGTCCGTGAAATTGTGCCTTAGATAAGAGAACAGATGTACGAATTTCAGACGATGATTCCCGAGCAACACTTGTGGGTTTTCAGTGTGTTTGTGTGATCTCCGGAGCAGCGACATGCAACCGGGTTTGGTTGCGCTGTGTATTGTCAAATCACCTGCGTATCAAGGGGAAAGTGTCGATTAGTCACTGAAACTCAGCGCTGATGGAGAGATCCGATCACAACTTATCATTGACATAACAGAGGTTGTTTATTTTTATTCCACTGAGTTCAGTTCAACATTCAGGGCACCTGCGTACGTATTAAACAGATACGATGAGAGAATGCCACCTTGATGGAGTCCGTTTAACATGCCAAAGTTGTACGAAAGTGCGTTACTCAATTTGAAACAGAACTGCTGTGAGGAAACCATCAGTATGATGTTCCAATTAAATCTAAGGGTTAAATTGTTTTGTGAAGCTTCAGGGAGAGTTTCTGGTAGTTTGCTGTCGAATGATCTTCTCACATCAACAAAGCATAAGAAATCCGGGGAGGCTGATGATATGTAAAAGTTAATCAATTTTTTTAGGATACAGATCCAGGTGTCAGTAGAGTGGGATGTTAAATCCGAGTTGTATAAAGTCTGTAGAAAGTGGAGACACCCATTGAAAGAATAGCCTCAAATATCTGTAACGCGATTGTAGTGATTGTAATCAGGCGATAGCTCCCTGGGTCAGCTGCATCATTTAGCTTGTTTTTGATCAATGTTATTAAATGAACTAAGAATAGGGAATCAGGGAGAAACTGATAAATCATGCATGTATTACATAGTACACTAGGCACATTATAAGTTATTGAGTGGCAGAACTTGAAAGCTTCTGCAGGAGAACATCACAGCCAGCTTATTTGTTTATTATTAGATAAGTTCTTTACAGCGTCTTATTACAGTCGGTGAAATGGAATCACATGTTTTCAGTAGGGAGGGTATCAATTTCCCTTTGAGAGCCTTCATCGTTAATGCTATTTAAAACAGAGCAAAAAGAATCGCCCCCACACTCTAGCTATGTCCTTATTTACGATGGCTTCTACTCTCTGCGAGTTGCGTGTCTTGTGATTTTGGACTTAAATGTCTTCTAAAGACGAGGGATATTGCCATAATCTAATTTTTTATACATTGCATCTGCTCTTAGTTGCTTTCCATTTAATCAAGCATTTCTCAGAAAGGTTCCAGCAACGCAGCTATAATATTCGAACAAATTCTCTGATATCTCCTGGGGCAGTCACTTCTGAAATTGAGGTTGTGCAAAGTATAGCTTATGCATACTGAATTATTGACGACTGCTTAGTTTCTGATATCATCCTAAAGGACCTGGCTTTCAAGGTGGTTTTTAACGTCCCAGCCAATAGCAAGAAGTCGTTCAGTTTAGGGATTAACAGCACGGGTGGGCGGGGTATAGAATGAACCTTTTACAGGGGTGTGATCCTAACCTGTCGCAAGAAAATGGCAAATATTGCAATTCCCAATACACTAGCGTAGGCGTTCAGACTTAAGAGTTGTCTAGCCAAAAGACTATAATTGTATTCGCTATACTTTGAATGTGTATGCTTGGGGAAGGAGGATGGTGTCTCATATCACTAATTTGAAGAGAGCTATTTTGACAGAAGCAAGTAAGTTAATTATACAATTGTTTCAATAGATGAGAGGCATGATCCTGCATACACGAATATGATCAGCAATTGAATCGCGATTAAAGTTACGTAACTCGCCTAAGTATGAAAATTTGCATAGTTCTTCTAGGGCACGTAAACAATAGTAAAGATCTCACTATCACCTCGGCTCACTTGAAGGTCGCTTGAAGGCCTATTTCCCCAGTAGGTAATTACTTTCGCTATACTATCTAACGATTTAAGCGACAAGCATGATAGGGCCCAATTGAGCAACTCTATGTAATCTGTAACTTGCATCGATGAGATTGAAAAGCCTTTGAATTCTTTATGCATTGAACCACAGCTGACAAGGTCATGTGACAAAGGAGGGTCTCTTGCAATGCGGTGATGCCACAACGTTTATGCAGAACATGTTTAAGAGAGGCTTGTTCTGCACGAGATCAAAATTATTCCATGATGCTGTCTGATAATTCCATGGCTGTTTACGTTACTGAGAAATGAATGAGGTAGTCATGGGGTGGGTGGAGGTTCTGAAGAAGTTCTCCATTGGGGGTGGGTAGAGCCCTTTTTAGCACGCTATTGGCCCAGCGTTCGACTGTCCGACCGGCCAATGAAGAATTAGAGGAATTTATTTCTGGTGATAGAAATTCATTTCTCGTCATAATGTGGTTCGGATTCCACAATAAGCTGTAGGTCCCGTTGCTAGGTAACCAGTTGGTTCTTAGCCACGTAAAACAAATCTAATCCTCCGGGCCAGCCCTAGAAGAGCTGCTAATCAGCTCAGTGGTCTGGTTAAACTAAGGTATACTTAACTTTTTCTGAAGGCAGAGAATGGCCGACACAAAGAGGATAACCTCCTTGGGCTGACATTTGAGATAGAAGGTGGGCTTGCCCTGAGTTGTGATTTGGAATATCTAGGGGTATTCCTGGTTGGAACAAAAAAATCTTGCCTTTAAGGATAAAATGCTGGAAGATGCAGGTAATTCTCTAATTTGACTTTTAACAGTCACACAAATAAGTATGCATATAAGCATACTTTCATATGTGTGTTTGTATGCGTATGCATGCCATAAAGCTGACCCTTGCATGCCATATATGCAACTGTGAGTATACAAATATAATAACATATACATACATGCATACATTATTCTTATCTTACTGCATCAGTGACACTTCATCACTCTTGCAGGTCCATAACACTCATCTCTTCTAGATTTTCCCTCTGTAAGCTCTTGCTTTTATTCTGACAAAATAATCCAAAGGAGAGGACTTGTGCGTGAATAATCTAGAATACGACTGAAATAATTTGTCAGAATTCAGGGTGAATAGTTGTTTGGAAATGGAATATCTCGTGACAACAATAATTCGCCAAATTTTCGAGGCTTTTGAATAAATGTTGTGTCAAGTGTTGTAATGATTTATGGGAAAACTACTACCTAGTGTAATGAATGTGAATACCTTTTGAAATTTTAAAATATAATACCTTGTGATACTAACGAGCAGAAAATTTGGTTAGATGGTTTGTAACGCTTTACAAGACAAATACTTCACTGAAAACTGAAGGTGAATAACTTTATGAAAATTAAATACTTTGAGAAGACATGGCCCGCAGACTGCTTTAAAGATGTACCCATGATATATACCAGAATTCAGAAAGAACTCAAGATTAATCAAAGAGATTACATTTTGAAGACAACAGTCCATAAGGAATTCAATGCCACTGAACTAAAAAAATATTGTTGGAACTAAAATATTTAGTAAAAAAATATTCACAATTTCAACACCTTAGCCAACACTATTCAGAGAAGTAATTCCATATGATGAGAACTCATAAGGGAATTCAATAACTGAGGAGAATAATATTGGATTTATGGGCAGAATATCTGATGGAGACAATAATACAGATTTTAAGAAGATATAAATGGTTGCTGTTTTTTCCTCTAATTTTTTTTATACTTGTAACTCAAGCCATCCCACCCGGGGAAAATGATTTACTGCGGGAGGATTGCTTGAGTTTTAAATACAAAAAGTAGAGGAAAACAGCAGCAACGATTTAATAATAATAATAATAATAATAATAATAATAATAATAATAATAATAATAATAATAATAATAATAATAACATGTTTTTCGAATAAATCCTAGAACGTCTGTTACGTGGACACCTAAGGTTCTACAAGAGTGGATACGTGGACATGAACTATTAGGCACCGGGTGTGTTGATCCACCTAAGAGAGAGAGACAAGGATGGCTGGAGGACTCTGGTAGAAGCCCTTTGCGTCCTACGGCGTTGTAGGCGTAAGTTTATTTCATACGCCTATCAAAGTGGCAAAATGATTAATGAGTTACAGGAGAGGAGCAAGGCCATAACACTAACATACGAGGAAAATTACCATGACCAGTGTAACTAAAAGAGTATTATGTTTTTTTTTTTTAAGATCTAAGGTCAAAGTAACGGTTGACCTAGTGTTTTTTTTTCTAGCTCAAGCCCGAGGTCAACAGGATAAAAGGCAAGGAAAGGAAAAAAAAACTTTGGGGCTTAGCAATGGAAAAAGTAATATATCTGTCTCTTCGAGACTCAGTCTGGAAGAAACGGAGCGGGGAAAGAATTTCAAAGCTTGATAGTAGAAAGAATTATCCTGAGCCCAATAATCCGAGGAATAAATATATTAGTATATTCTACATAATAAAAGGGTCCTGACGAGTGTTACGAGGCCGCCAGGATGCACTGACCTCAACAGATCTGTTTTTATTCAAAATGATCGTCTTACACATCATTCATTTCAGTCTTTGCCCCATTAACATCTTTTCATCGCCGACTGTAAACATTTTCAGATGCTTAAAGTGTCTTTGTCTAAACTGTTAGTTCATTCCTAAAATGTCTATATCTGTTTATCGCTCCCTATCAAATATTCCTGCATCATACATTAGTTATGATTCAACCACTGTCATCTATAACAGTCACATTATTTCTTCCTTAAGGAACTTGTCCTCCCACATATAACAGTTTTGCATTTTCAGTGTCAGATGAAATTCTATATTCTCGGATTTCATTCTTAAATCTATAGGCACCATATTCATTATTATTTTTCTAACAAATCCATTCGTTCACTCGTCTACTCCTTTTAGCATTTTTATTGCATGTCACGCACGTGACTTAGCCTAGTCTAATTTGGTTTCTTTACTGTTAAGCGTTCGTGCAAAATTCACGTCTAGTTGTTCTGTCCTTAGGTTTATTCTGTCCTCTAAAGCTACGCAATTTCATATGTCAGCACCTATAACCCTTTTATTATTATTAGCTTAGATGTCTCCCCAGTTCTGTCAACTTGCTCACGCGTTCATTGCTGCCTCAGTTGTGAATTTTGTGTTAATTTTGTGTTAGTATACCTTAGTTTTCCAGACCACTGAGCTGATTAACAGTATATTGAAGGATTAGATTATTTTACGTGGCTAAGAACCAATTATTTAGCAACGGGACCTACAATCGGAATCCGAACCACATTTCTGCTATCACCAAAAATAAACTAACTTTCATCAACATACAATGGCCCAGCAAGTATATTATTATTATTATTATTATTATTATTATTATTATTATTATTATTTACAAACTAATCACAACATTCTGCTTTAAGACACAACATACAATGGGTGTTACTGTAAGTACCGTAAGACAGAACTATTGTGTTATTTCCATATTCAGCCTTTTACCTGTTTTTAAATTCATTTTTAGTCTTATATTTAAGAAAAGTAAGTACACAAAAACATTTATGATAGACGGATAACATAACAGGACTAGACAAACAAATTTTACCTTTTCGTTCTTTAAATAAAAAAAAAAACATTAGAAGCAAAATCCAACTCAAGCAGAAAATATAAATAACTATTGGAAAATAATTATAAGAATATATAGGTATTTTTTTAAACGAAACTTGTTTACGAGTGTAAAATTTGTTCTCTCTGCTGTCCTCGTCAGACTTAATGACCTATAAAAAATCAGTGTTCGTTGTTAACAATGGTAGTTGACAAGTTCTTTGATCTTGACGAAATTAGTTAATATTTCTGTTCCCCTAACAAATATGCATAATAGAGAGAGAGAGAGAGAGAGAGAGAGAGAGAGAGAGAGAGAGAGAGAGAGAGAGTATAAACCTAAGTTGCCA
>NC_089792.1:30983670-31018670 GCF_040412425.1 Macrobrachium rosenbergii | reverse complement strand
TATATATATATATATATATATATATAATATATATATATATATAATAATAATAAAAGATGGAGAAGAGAGAGAGAGAGAGAGAGAGAGAGAGAGAGAGAGAGAGAGAGATGAAAGTAAATTCATATAAAATAATCGACAGAAAACTGGAAATAAAAACCTTTTTCTTTCTATCTCTGATGTAATTACCAGGCAACATAAAAGAGCTGACGAGATCAAGTCAAGATTACCATCGCCCTATATGTTAATGACTGACCAGTGTGATTCATGGGGTGTGAAAGCGAAGGGAAAGGTCAGGCAGGAGACGTGGGCGGAGGCACACGGATTTCGGGGTGGGCAGGATCCAGGCATTTGTCCGTGGATGGAATGGGTAGGAGAGGGATGAAGAAGTGGACGAAGGTAAGGAAGAGAACGATAGGTTGAAAGGAGATGATGAGTCAGATAGTAATGTTATACTTTCCTTCAACTCAGAGAAGATACAATTAGTTTTATATATAATTAATAATCTTCTAAATATCAGCTCAATGCCAATGTGGCAGATAAAGCGTAAGAGAAAAAATGAAAAATCCATGAAAATAAAAAGAAATATTGTAATTCCATGTAACAACAACAAAAGATAAAAAATAATTGTAATAATAATAATAATAATAACAATAATAGCTTTTCATCTTAACATACAGTACAGCTACAATTTGCAACAATAATGGATACTCTTAAAAACAACAACTAAAATGATAAAAAACGTCGCTTCCAACGCTGTGCGACGCCAGGATTAATAGAGTACTCTCTATTAACCCTGAGTGTATGACATAAAAACCTCTAAAATTGCCCTCATCTCTCTCCTGTCCTCATCTTCCACAATTCTCATTTCCAACCTTCCTTTCATACTTCTCATCCAAGTAACTCTGAGTCCTACAGCCACTTTTGGTGCCAAAGGAGCCCTCTGATACAAAGTGCGTTTCTCTCAGGAGCTGTGCGAAGGACAGGTCCATGCCATCTCATATAATAATAATAATAATGCCTATGGCATACATACATGGCAGCGGTGGAACGGCTAACGTTACTGACTATTGTTCAAAGCAGGAGATAGTAACGGTGTTCTGTTACTTTTTAAAAATAACAATGACGATGACAACATCATTGGCGATTATATGAAACTCAAAGGGGAACAAAATATGGCGGCATACTGAGAACACAGCAGGGGCATAGACAACAGGACAAGGGTAAGACAAAAAACACCGCCCTTCAGTGGGCACAGATTATACGCCTGCCAAAGATCATCATACGTAAATAAAGATGAATAGCAATAAGAATATAAAATAGGACAATAACAACAGTGAACAAACATGTGTAAAAAAAAAAGTTAATTACGGAGCAGAGGTTTCGTCATCCCATGCTTCCCACAGCAGTTATTTCCACAGATAAAGATGTTTTCGACGAACGGATTGCTAATATTTCTAAGATGGGCGATCAGTCTTGACTAATACACCTAACTGAATTTCAAACAATCTAGTCGGTTTTTTATGAACACTGCGTAACAGAATGACAGTGAAATCTGTTAGTAAGACGCCTGACTGTCAGTATGAACAACAATGATACATCGCATGGTCTCTTGGGTATAGTTCGTCCGAGGAGCAACCAATACTCTATCTCAGGAGGAACGAAAAAAAAAAAGTTAAGTATGATTTCGACCACTCTGAAGACAACGCAAAACTTATTTTTTTAAGAACCAAGTAAAAGCTACGACACATTACACCTAATCTATAAAATTCCTTGTTCTTCATTAATGACGAGAACTTGTGAATGCTAGCCAATTATCAATAAATATCATACACGATTTCGGCTGAACGACAACAATATACTAACAAAAAAAATGGTCGTTGTACAGAGGAAACAATATATAAACAAATGAGGGGGCGACGGTAATGAAAGCTGGGAAATACTAGGAAAGACGTATATTATAAAAATTATTGAAGATAAAAGTGTCGACACGGCATTTGAAAAACTAATATCTCACACGGTAAGTAGGGCATCCTCGTACAAAAAATAAAGGTTATGGTGGAAGGTCCTCTTGCCCTTGCGCAGGATTAAAAAATTAAACCCAAGAGGTTGGGGAGGAGCTTCAATTACCTATATTATCACCCCTTCCCCGTCAGAATTAGTAAAATAAAAAAAAAAAAATCAGCAAATATCAAAAACAGAACCGTAAAATCCTTAGTTTGACTCCCTTAATTAACATACATTTTTAAACTAGTTCTGAATATTCAAGTTTATTAAAGAACTCATTATGGACGAGAGAGAGAGAGAGAGAGAGAGAGAGAGAGAGAGAGAGAGAGAGAGATTAATTCAGTGCGTGAACAGAATAAGAAGCAGACCCGTAATTGCTCTTTGTTAGGGGTGAAGATAGTAATGGGATCTCTCCACAAAAAAGGCGGGTGGAGATTTATTTAACTGCTTGATCTCCTCGAGTTGAAATGAAAGCATCAAGATTCTCAAGAATTATACTGCATTTTTCGACACCAGCATTTTCGAAGTTAACATACGATAACAACCATCCTCCACGTCTATGGAGAGGGTAAATAGATACATCTTGCTCTTCGGTATCACAGTATACTGTCCATTAAAATGGGGGGAAAAAGCATTTATAAATCGGAGGTAAGGGCCAAAACAATGCAAAACACTAACATATAGCGTGCTGGTAGCTTGTCTTGAAAAACTATCACCTTAAATTCTATGTATTCTTATTAAAATATATACAGCAGCTTCAACAAATGTTGTAAACACCCTACGCAAGATAACGGTAGACAAAATCTACATAAAGTTACCATTAACCCGTTGACCTCCATTTTCTCGCTGGGAAAAAGAAGAGGTGAGTCTCCAAGGCATTGCTCGCTCGCTGCGTCACACTGCCTTTGGTTTTTGTATAAGCTACCAGTTTTTAACACATTCAGATAAGGAACTTTTTTCTCACTAAGTTTCCTTTTTCCTTTTTAACAGATAAGAGAGAGAGAGAGACACACACACACAATTTACACCTTGTGTCACATGGAGGATGTGCAATTTCCCTTTTTGGAGGATTGATAGCAAGATAATGCACGAGAAAGTTAAAGCCCTCAAAAGCTAAAAAATTTTGTATTGTTACAATAGTATATAATTACTAAAACTACACAAGAAGGTTTTTTTTTTGCCTCCTGCATTTGTCAGAACGTGCGTGTTCTTTTTATACTATTATACAGTGAATTAAATACAGCCCACATTTCGACCTGACAGAAAATTCTTATAAAAAAAAAATACGAACACTAGAACCATCACTACACTACTGCTTTTCATGTAAAAAAAGTATACACGTACACGTAATCATATACGCATATTGTGTTATAAGAAATTAAACAGCAATAAAGACTTCAAAGATCAACGGACGTTACTAATCTTCATGCAGAAACTTATATACATACGCTCCACACACCACCCCCCACCCCAACACACACACACACACACACGCACACACATAGACATACCCTTGATGCATCTGTTGGCCTCAAATAGTTAATTTTATACTTGGTAGTTAACCCAGTATGGTAGGTCACAACCAGTTGAAATTGCAACAGAAGGCTGGCACCTGCAGCCAGCCCCACTGAGAAATGGCGTATGGCGAATACATGCACAACACTGGGTTTATTTTCTCGATTGGTCGGGAGTTGAATTATTGGTTTTTGGAGTCTTTGGATCCAGTTTTGCATTATAACAAGAGTGTCTTACGTATCTTCTACCACCTGAAATAAATTCCTCTAATTCTTCTTCTGTGCGGTCGGAGGCTCAATTGACACTCAGGCTTCAGCAGAGTGCTGAGCCGAAGGGAACTCTACCAAGATGTCCAGGGTTTCTGGACTAGGGATGTTGGTGAATAAGCAGTCCACGGTAAGGGATCTCATGTCTTCATAAAGTTTGGTGGTTTTCAGTGTGTTAAGAACTAAATTACATAACTCAAAAATTAACCTGAAGAGGTGTAAGAGGCAGAAAAGTCGTTTAGGGCTTTAGCCAACTTTTAAGTCGGGGAGGTCACTAGGATATTATGGGCCTGAGTGAGTTGCCATATCAAGATCTATAGTTGCCAAGTATCCTAAGGAATGTAACACTACAGCAAGTAATTTGTTCCAGTTGTCATGTTGCTTAATCTTTCTTCCTCATGTAATGTTACTGAAAACCTAAGTTTAATGTTACTCCAGAAACTGACCATTTACCAGGCTGGTGTAATTCCAAACCTCCCATCCCAAAAGGATCCTCAAGGGTCTCTGAAGGCTGTGGTATCACTATCTCTTGGCTGGCTTCCTGGTGTCACTGTGGCGGAGATTCCTTCCCAAAGGTGCCATTTCAGTAGCTACCAGTGGCCAGATATGTAGACAAAATTTTCGTCACTGTCCAAGAAACCACCAAGGCAAAGGAACTGGTATTTGTTCTGGAAACCAACTCAGTCCTCAATTCTCAAGTATTTAGACTTTTTCCTTTTCTTTACTTTATGCTGGCCATCACCCAGCAATCATACACCTTGTAAAACGTTATCCCACAGTAGCCAACCCAGGGCAGAATTCCTGTAACTGAAATGTAGGCCAACTGGCCTAATCATATTCTCACTAAACCAGGTGAGTTGTCCGCTGAAAGGCCATCCAGAAGTTGATGGCAATGGATAACCCTAGCAATAAAGAGCAAACGTTATGGATAAGAAACAGGAACGCACCTAAACCCATTATCATTATGAGGATGACCAAAATGTAATGATGTACCTGATAAAATTCTTTGCTGTCTAGGATCATCACCAATGAAAGCGACACCATATGGTGATAAAGTTTCTCCTTTCAGCCACCCCACCTATATTTTGAACGATGAAATGTGTCACCCCTCAGGCCAAATGGAACAAATAGGTTTATAAATTTAAGTCTGAAAAAAAAGTCCCTTGAGAACTAGCATTTGTAAAAACGACCTAAGGGAAGTATCTGCAAGTCCATAAAAAGTAATCTGTGGACAAGCATTTTATTAATACACAATATAGCTATTATATATATAAATAATAGATAATTTATCAAGTATGTAATTATGGTAAACTGAAATTACTGACACCTTAATACCCAAGGATCCTCGATTTTACATTCTTCCCTCCAACAATTGAAAAAAACTAGTGAGATCATGTAATACCACTAAGACAATGTCAGCAGAACCGTTAAAATATACTACGCCTCCGTTTCATGAATTAAGATGCAATTGGCAGAACGAACACAGACCTTCAAAGGGTGTTAATTCTCCCACGTTCAATAAATAATTCCAGTTGGCTGGCTTATTATTAGTGATTGTGGAAAACCATAATTAACAATCTAACAACCATATTCTTTTTGTTTTACAAGTTGAATGGACCTTTTTATAAGTTTCTCAAATCATTGTGTTCAGTTGGTGGTTTACAGGTCATCATTGATAAATACAGAGAAACTTTGCACGTATCGGTAAAAACGTTAGTTCGCGTGCCATCCTAGGCAGAAAAGTAACGCGAAATCCAGGACCTCGTAAACTTTTTCGACTTGGGCCATCCCAGTGTTTGTTAAAGTGAAGGTTCAGCGTAATCTAAAACCTATATAAGCTAATTATCCTGATGAGTTCCTTTGTCTGAATAAATGGCAAAATACAAACGATTTTCTCCTTTTCCTCCGAAGTTAATTTTGAACAGATAAATGCGTAAGGTGACAAATTGACCCATATTTCGAAGTTCCAAAAGTTGGGATGTAATGGAACGTTTGTGTATAGTTAAAGGGATATGTGGGTATATATTTGTATATATATGATATTTTTTTATTTTTTCTTGTCTATTGTTCATTTTGGATGTTATATATCTTAGTCATTATATATATATATATATATATATGTGAATATATAAATTTATATATATAAATATTATATATATGATATATATATACACATATATATAAAATACTGTATATATACATACATAATACATACATATATATATATATATATATATATACATATATATATATATATATATATATATCTCTATATATATATCTTATTATATATATATCTTTATATTTTGCGTTTACCAAAATCAAGCCTGTATGGAGCCATGGTTCCCAGTGTTCAAATCGTTTCTCAATTTTGAAAACCAGCAATTCAAGTAAGTAATTAAATAGTAGAGAGAATCAGTGGCGAGCGTTATGTAGCACGAATGTTATTTTCAGTCTTACTGACACCAAGATTATCCTATCTCTCAGAATCCTGAAAAACGGGTAAACTTACTCTCTAATAAAATATACTTTATAAATCAACTGGCGCCCCAACTAAGCTCACCAAACCTGACCTTCAACCCTCTAAAAAAATGCACCTCATAAGATATCCGATAAACTACAACTTAACGAACTAAGCGATTACCTGTTTAAATCATCAAAAAGGTTAATGCATCCCGTGAAAACACGAATTTCAACTAAACTGCAATCAAGTAGGAGAAGAGAAGAAGAGTTGGGGAAGGAGAATTCCATTACTGGGAGCAGCTCCACCGAAAGAAGAGTTGGCTTAACAGTTGTTGATGGGGATCGCAAAAGTGGCATCACTCCAATTTCTACATGGTCGTCGGTGTGAAAAGGCGAGCCATCGCCTTGGTCAAAAGGGACACACCTCTCTCCCTTGCGCCCTCAAATGAGATCTGATGTGGAAATCGTCTGTTGCACTGCGACGCGACAGACAGCCGTGAATAACTCAAGTTGCACGACAATGTCACAAAAAAATTAGAAAAAAGGGTTCGAATTCTTTCCACTTCCTCCCACCTGGAAATATCCAAACGAAAATTTCTAATATTTGTAAGCTCTGTCGTATAAGAAAGATACAACGTCGTGAATTTTGCCGTAGTAGCCTTTAATATTTTATCGTAACATCCAGTTTTTATTATTATTATTATTATTATTATTATTATTATTATTATTATTATTATTATTATTATTATTATTCATACCAGTCTTAAAACTGGAAAACAAAAATCGCTGTTATATACAAATGAAATAAGTAAATAACAAATAAAGAAATTCAAGGCCTCCTAAAAATATTCTTCATAGCTCAACCACCAGAGTTTGCGATTTTTTGGGGAGGAGAAAAAAGTCAAGTCAGGTTCCGGCAGAAATGATATTTTCAGCGTTTATCGCATTACTGTTAATTAAATTACTGGACAGACAGTAATCTCCTCACTCAGGTGCATTAGAGCTCGACAAGAGGTACACTAAAAAAAAAAAAAAATCTGAAACCATTCCATTTTGTGGTTTTTGCTGGACTGTTATGTAATATTCTGTCTTTTGCAGGGGACGGGCTCTATATTCACTCAATTTCCATAATTTAGAACCTTTCGTTCACTCATCATAAGTGCATTGTACTGCCAATTTCGAGGTTCTACATTCAGAATTGTGAAGTTATTCAGGGTCTATGTCCTGAGAAGAAAAATACATGATTAATAGCAACAGTAATAATATAACAACACAGAGAGAAATATCACAACTGGCAAGCTAGGAAACCATGCTTAGGCGTAGCCTCAGTCAAGGTTAATCAACCCAGTGATGCGGTCAGACCATGAAAAGCGGTTAAAGCAGAGCTCAAGTTGGGAGAACTACAAGTAGGCTTATATGGTCACCACCCGAAATAACGCTGTATAACGTTGCGTTTTACATGAGCCAGTGGACACAAGTCACAATACAAATTCCCAATCAATTAGCCATAATTTAACTGCGGCAGCAACCCCGCCTCCCGACCACAAATCATCACATAAATGACGACAAGTTTCGTTTGTCGGCAGACACGAAATTTCAAAGCACGGCTTGCAACTGCTTCAGACGACATGGTAGAAAACTGTCTCCTCTGAAGTATAACACCAAGGTCTTGTTTTTTTTCACATATTTCTATTTCCATTTTTATTCATACTTGCTTATTCTACATTCGTATATCACTTTAACAACGCCTGTATATCTGCTACATTCTCTGATAGGTCAGCTCCCAGAAATTCTTCGGATAAGAATTAAGAAGAGCATTAGTTCATTGCCTTCAGATGCCGTGTCCTTGTGGAAGCGACGGACATCCTTAAGACTATTGTTATTGTTTGGAGGGAAGCATCACCTCCCACGAAAAGTTCAATAGATATGGGAACATTACAAGGGCGAGTGTGTGCGCCTAGGGGACCACAGTCATTTCATTTACCATTCTGGGATAGGAACATAGTCCTGGTCAGGCAGCTTCCCTAGGCCTGTTACCGAGTTCCGCCTCCAAAGATCTCGTTCCCCTAATGACATGGGTCAGCAGATGACCAAATTTAATTAATTCAAGATATTACCGAAATGCTTCATGTCTGTTACAAAGCCGTATCATCATCATCAAGATGGAGGGAAGGATAAATCTCATCTGTGTTACCAGATCTCACACTCACTGAACACCCATAAAATATCCCCCCAAATGCTCTTGGTGAAGCAGCCCATGTTGTTTCTTTCTCACTATATTCTCTTTTTATTTTTATTACTTTTAAAAGGGAAATATTTTTTTACGAAAACGTGCCAATATTACTCTCGTGACAAATAAATTAAATTTCCTATCACTCTAAGATAAATATAATTTGTTAAAATATATTAAAATATATTTTAACAAAATATATTTACACTTATTAATTCTATTAACAGAAAAGGATTTAGCAACCAGTCTTCAAGAATCAACAGTAAGTTACACGTACAAGTGTGACGAAGTAAAACCCAGTAGCTGTTTAACAGTCGTTTGTTCTTTTGATGTTGCAAGACCCGTATTTTGTTTATTTGGATACATTACCTGGACTGCTTTTGGAAAAAAGCAACCACAATATAGTCCCTATAACACTACATCAGAATTTGTGGCACTTGTCATCTGGCTTCTAAAGTGGTGATATATCCATAACATTCGTCTAAAAACCTAACAACAACCACTTTAAAATCCACAGTTACTTTTCTTCCCATTTTCAGCCACTGATCATCTATTCAAGGTCTTTCATCCTCGTCTCCACAATTCCGATTCCACTATTCCTCTGTCATCTGGTGCCCACAACTCTCCCTTTCCCTCATTCTCTGGGTGTCAAAAGAATGTCGATGTGTCCTTAATTATAGATTAGGAGCTTTTACGTCAGGCTTTTGTGAGGGAAGGCTTCGTGGAGAGAGAGAGAGAGAGAGAGAGAGAGAGAGAGAGAGAGAGAGAGAGAAGAGAATCTTTATAAATTCAAAAGGGATTTTTCAATTATGGATTCCCACCAGAGGCAGGCTTGAGGCTTCTCGTAATGGATGACAGATGGCACCGGCTGGCTGGAGAAAAAAAAAAAAGGGGGCGCTGGGAGGAGGGAATGGTTGGTGAATCTGATAAGAGGAAAGGGACCATTTTATATACTTTTACATTTGTAGTATTTTTTTTTTTATCCGTTATTTATCCGCTAGCCCAAGTGGATTATAGCAACCCTGCATTTGTAACCATCCACTTCAAAAAAATAACATTAAGGTTGTTGTCCACAGAAAATAATTAAAGCATCAAATCAGATACTTTAAGGGCGATCATCAGTATTACCGAATAAAGTAAAGCACTGTAGCAAATGACATGAATTCTTTCCGTGGTGTTCATAGGTGGGAAAAGACAAAATTCCAACGTCATGCATCTGATAACACCAACGACCACAAAAGTGCGTTCTAAGACAACACTTACTCTTGAAGTAAGAGAAATTAAAATACAAAGCGAATAGCTTATAACTGAAATCTAAAAACTATAAAAGTTTTGAGCACAGAGAAAAGGCTCTCTTCTGACTAACTGTTGTTCAAGAAAAGGTCAAATGTCGAAAACATCTGCCATATTTAAGAACTCTCTGGAATTCTTGGGTTTTCTGTCAAAACTTACTCAGCTGAATGTTTTCATATTCTACAAAGAATTTCACGGAAGTATTCTCTGTAATAATAAAAGACCTATACTCACTATAAATCTGGTACCAAGACGGTTTTCAAGAACTTCAACAGCAGGTTTGTGTGTGTGTGAAAATTCCCTCCATGGAAACAAAATGAACAAATAATAAGACGAAAATCGACAGCACACTAAGGAGACGGATGGTTATGCTAATTCATTTTCATTTCCGTTGTTATGAGACTTTCACCTCAAGGGAAAGTTACCGTGAAACAAAACAATATGCATCACTGGTCCTGTAAAGTTGATTTCCCGTGGTTGTAATCATACCCATGTGGAAGGAACAAGGAAATGAAGCTTTTCAAAATTATGATACGTTAATTTCATCTTGTGTCATGGTATGAAACAAGATTATAAAGAGTATAAAGCCAAAATAGAAAATATAGAAATTCATTAATTCTACTAGTTCTCTTATGAATGCTTTCACGTTGAAAAGATATTATGTCTACCAAGGTATCAACAGCAACTCGCAAGTAAGGCTTTATTTTTCAGACATCATACTATCGACGTACAGTCTTCATAATCACAGCTGCATAACAAAACCTTCTAATGCAAACCGAAAAACACTTTCTTAAAGCATCATCGCTGAACTTTAACAAGGAAGCAACATCTGCAAAATGTTGAGATGTAGGCGAAAGCAAGTCAGACGGCTCATAACATGAAATGATCAGAGATTGCCACAACCATTTAAAAGGAAGGAAGCAAGAGCATACAATGAACAGTCTTGGATATCTGTCTTTTCTTTCAAGAGCTGAAACCAACATGTCTACCATAGTTATCGGTACCCATCGAAATATATACATTCTTAATAACATTAATGAAAGCTCCATTACTCATTATTTGCCTCAACCATCTCTGGTTCCATATTTTTCTGCGTATCTCCTTGATTCTCATATTTTTGGACCTCGGTAGGTCATCAGTTCCAGCCTTCCTTCACACAGGAAGGGACCAGAGTTTAATCTCACGGAGGGGAAACGACTTAGGGAATTTTTGTGGAAACTCCACTGTGCCTGTTGGCACAATTAGTGAATGAGATGATCGCCACTGGTCAACAGTGGTCGGTCGCAGTCAGGGCAGAGAAGAGCATGGAGCTTGCAGCCTCATCTTATAAAAACTTCCTGAGAACCGGACGGTTAATACGGTCTGGCGTTAACTCCAAAACAATAAAAAAATGTGAACTGTGAAAAAGAAAATCCGATAAAGAAAAAACTAACAGGACATACAATCAAAATTTGTAAGACCAGATGTAAAGCTGAAAAGTTTTTCCTTGACTGACTGAAGAAGCAGGACGGACAACTTGCTCGACCTGCTGCCTTCCACAAAAAAAAAAATCAGATAAGACAGAAGTAGAAGTAATAACGGATAAAACAAATGGGAAATTTACACGTAGCAGATAAAAATCAACAAACGAGGAGAAAGTTAGATTTAGATTTCATAAGCTAGACAGATAACTGATGTGGTAGGCCTATACAGTTTATAAACTAAAGATGCTTAAAATATTAATAAAAATTACTTTACATCAATATGAAAATAAGTAGACACATGGGTCATGGCGCTCACCTAAGCTACCATGCTAAACTCAGATGTAATAAAGATTGTTCTTTATATATATATATATATATATATATATATATATATATATATATATATATATATATATATATATATATATATATATAAATAAGAACAATCTTATTACAGTGTGTGTATACATACATACATATATACAGATTCATATACAGTATTCATATGCATACTCCGAGGTACAACAGTGGACCTATATTATTACACCCTGGTCAAGGGAGCAACGGCTTGAACAAGCCGAAATCTACAAACTTGAGTCTTCTTAACGCTAGAATGTTTTCGTGTTAAGTTTGGGTGAAAATGATGCAGTGTTTCGGAAAGAAGTCGGAGGAAATGTGGAAGTTTACGCTAGGCAGCACGCAGATTAGCTTATGCTAAATTCTATAGAAGTTATCTGGATAAGGATAAGGAAGATCATCCCAAAATAATAATAATAATTTAGTTACTGGTGAAGTACCCTTGGGTCCTAGACAGCATTCCAGTACCAAGTGGTCTACGCGCTAAACTCCCGTGCCGGAAAAAGTTGTTTCATAGACGACTATGCTGACTTAATCTTTATGTCTATAAATATTTTTACAGATCTACTATCTGAAACTGGTTAGTGCCCCTTAGTGTGTGCCTTCTGTGGCACGTTGTAAAAAGCATTGAAAGTTCTTTGCAACGTCCTTTAGACCCGAATGCAGTGCTTCCTACCTTTTACTTTTCATCCGTTCCCTTCAATGCAGTTCTTCCTGCCTCTTAATTTTCATCCAATCCCTTAAATGCAGTGGTCCTGCCTTTTACTTTTCATCCGTTCCCTTTGGTTCTTCTATTTTACCTGTTTAACTCATCGACCTGAACTTGTTCCATTTTCAGTTCTAAATGAGTCAAGAAATGTGACTAATATTACCAGTACTTTCCATGGCTGTAGCCTATTTACAGAAAGTTCAGATGCCCGATTCTTCACTCCAAAATTCAGACAAAGAGAGGCGGAGAACTAAAGGAGAGTCCGCCTTCCATCATCCCGAAAGACGGAATCCTCTCAGAGGCAATCAAAACGAAATAGGATTTTAATGAGCCTGAGAGATTTGGCAAAGGTTGCTGCGGAGCATAAACAAAGAGGCGAGGGAGCGCAGTTATTAGCCGTAGATCCTCTCTATGAAATTATAATTACGTATATGGAGTTGACGAGGAAGTTACTTCATGCTTTTAGGGCGTTTGGAATTTTGTAGAGCTTGTACAAAATTTTCATAGCTCTCCTTTTCCTTACGAAAATAACAATTAAATAAATAAATAAATATATAAATGTTAACATTCTACTAAGACAGTATTACTGACGCATCCATTACAAAAGCAAAAACTATTAAAAATACTGTGCAATGCTGACTATGCATGCACTCACTGCACGGCAACTACGAATCCTGGTGTAAAAGTACAAAGAATAAAACGAGAAACAAACTAGAAACATAATATTGCTAATGCAACGGGTGTGCTTGCTTTCAGCCAGCTCTTGCATGACAACTGCAACAAAAAAAATGCAGTGCAGGTATTGTAAATCTAAGTAAATATAGACAAGGCCAATGGAATACTCAGCCTGTGTGACACTGAGGATAAAAATACATTCTCTGTCTCAGTGCAAAATGGAAGAGTAGGTAATCGAGTGACTCGGTGAACGTATCTGTACACAGACGAGTTTTGTAAGACATCACAAAAGGGACAAACACATCCCTGGTTCGACAGACATACTGACATTACATTGCAACAATTAATATGAATACATCGTTTCTTCGTAAAGGGAAATTACTATATAATGATATGATCAGCATTATCATACATCGCAAAATGAAATAACAACACAATTAACAGGCCTTAGAAATATATTAGTGGCACTGTGACAGACAGCGGAGTTAATGTATAAGGTCGACTTGTGCAAAACAACGAAAATCATTTACAAAGAATAACACTTTTAAATTAAAACGGAACTCGATAAATGCATTTAATAAAGCTTGTCTTAGTCAATTAAAATCGTTGCTCAAAAATAACAATCAAATATTACCAAAATGTGTATAGATGCTACCAATAACAGATATAATTAAATTCCCCCCAAAAATTCAAAGTTAACAGAAGAAGAATAAATAATATATAATAAGTTAATGTAACATTAGTAACAATAATAACAGCAACAAAAATAACAACAAATCTTACAAGAACATCTAACAGAACAAAAACAATACTCCGTAACAACGCTGTGACACACGACAATCATAACAACAACAATGGCAGGGTCAATAACAGTAATACACTTGGATACAATCAATATGTAACACTTCATTAGGATTATCACAGAGTAGGTTCAGTTATTTCGTGAAACATAACTGAAGATCATTGAGAGCTTGCAGATGAGGGGCAATTAAATATAACATCACATTGGTCACGAAGAATCAATTACATTTTGAGTACTGACTATGAGGCCAACAGCTTTCACACGCTATATATTGGGAAGATATAATGGGAGGCATACCTTAATCCGATGGTCCAATTTGGATTAACTGACCACTGCTGTCTACATGTGTAAACATTCAGTATCAAACACGTTCTCCTTTGGTAACGCAGAGCACAAAAGGAATGCATGCTATTCTGATGTACGAACTTTAATTCATCAAGCTTTTATAGCTAGGAAACGGATGTCAAATGATCCATTTCCTTTCAGTCAACAGCTTATTGACAGGATAGATGGAGAGACACGACTGATTAACTAATCACAGATAGCAATGTCAAAACCTGACTGGCGCCATGTCAGTTCATGAAAGCTAAAAAGGAAGGCACTCATACAAGGGGAAGGACATTTATCCGATACATCGCAGTTATGTAATAATGCAAAATCCTTCGGAAATCCTAAACAAAGTTTTACCAAGGTAAAGAGAGAAGAACCTCTCTTTACTCTGCTTTTATCAGCATAAAATAGGTTCCCTTAAGGAAGACAAAATTTCGGAGCAAATACACAATCTATATACCTGTAAATATAAAATGTATGTATGTATGTATGTATGTATGTATATATGTATGTATGAATGTACTTGTGTGTGTGTATGTTCCAGCATAATTCTGAAACACATTGAGCAATTTCAACCAAACCTGGTATACATATGACTTACTATCTGGAAAAGAATACTTGTGAGTAAGACATCACTGGTGCCAAAGGGGGTTGGGGTGGGAAGGGGGTACCATGTAAAAATAACCAAAAGCGACAGATATTAGTGTCTAATCCATAGTTTTTGAGGTCGCTGAGATGAATAGTGACTCTCCCGATGGCCTTTAAGCCCAAGTTCAGCCCCGATTGGAAGGGGGGGTGAGGTGGGGTGGGAAGAGGGTGACATGTAAAAATTAACTGAAAACAACTTATATTAGTGTCTAATCCATAGTTTTCGAGGTCGCCGAGATGAATAGTGACATTCCCGATGCCCTTTAAGTCCAAGTTCATCCCTGACAGGAAGGGGGGGGGGTGAGAAGGGGTGGGAAGGGGGTGACATGTAAAAATAACCGAAAATGACAGATATTAGTGTCTAACCCATAATTTCTAATCCATAGTTTTCAAGGTCGCAGAGAAGAATAGTGACACTCCCGATGCCCTTTAAATCCAAGTTCAGCCCCAAAAGGAAGGGGGCGTGAGAAAGGATGGGAAGTGTGTGATGTAAAAATAACCGAAAACAACAGATACTAGTGTCTCATCCATAGTTTTCGAGGTCACAGAGATGAACAGTGACACTCCCAATGCCCTTTAAGTTCAAGTTCAGCCCCGACAGGAAGGGGGTGAGAAGGGGTGAAAACAAAATGTTAAAAATGACAGATATTAGTGTCTAATTCATAGTTTTCGAAGTCGCTGAGATGAATAGTGACACTCCAAATGCCCTTTAAGTCCAAGTTCAGCACTGATAGGAAGGGGATGAGAAGGGGTGAAATATAAAATGTCAAAAATGCTGGGCAGTGTAACTGAAACAACTATCTTAGCAGGAAAGGGAGAGGAAGAGAGAGAGAGTGTAGAGGGGTGTTGGGAGAGAGAGAGAGAGAGAGAGAGAGAGAGAGAGAGAGAGAGAGGTTTATCAGTTGTCATTCAGAGTTTTCCCAGGCAGCACCTGGTTGGTCAACTAGTACAAAGCTAAGCCAGATCTAAATAATCTGAAACTTGTGTATTCACATCTACAAAATTACACACACTCAATTCACTACTAAATATTGCCAATCTGACTGTCCTAAAATCAGTTTCTTTATGTGGAAACTGAAGAGACAAAATCAATTATCAATATCGATTCTAAGTCTGCAAAATCTAACCATGCAAAAACCCAAGTGGAATAAAAGGAATAAAATACAAGCTATTCTTCGAAGTATACAGCCTTTCAATTCAACAACTTACCACGGAATTGTATCTTTGGTAAGATAATCCCTGATAAATATTACTCGACAACTTTGGAGATGCGGAATACAGTCTTTTGAAGAAAAATAGAACTACTTGACATTTAGACATCAAGAGACACTGATGTTAGTTACTGAAACGTATGAGATGACGTGCCGAAATGTCACTGGGGAAAACTAAAAGCGCATGAAGATGATCATCACCAAATGACGAGAAGCACAGTAACTAACTAGAGTACTGTCGTAGACATGAGCTCCAAAATATTTTAAACGAATACCAAATAAACAGAAAACAGTCACAAAGCACAGACTTGTCAACTTTGAAATCGAAGATAGGAATTCTGGTTATCTAAACAGAAATTTGCTTTCCTCATAAGGATATCATGGCACCAAAGAGTTTATGTACATCATTTTGTATAAATACAAGGAAATTAGCAGCTGCAGTGGGAAATGTGAAAGAACACGACTGCTTTATCAGCAAAAGTGGCAAAGAAAAGTAAGAATGAATGAAAAAGTCATGGAAATGTCAAGGAGAAAGAAAATTTACAGACATATATATATATAAATTATATATATATAATATATATATATATATATATATATATATATATATATATATATATATATATATATATATATATATGTGTGTGTGTGTGTGTGTGTGTGTGTGTGTGTGTGTGTACATTATAAATTCGAAATTGTCAAATAGGTACTAAACAACTTGTTCCTCAAGCGCAGAGACTAAAAAGGAGGAAATCAATGAACTGAGTTCCTGAAAACATACAACGAATAGAATATACAAAAAACAGATGACACAAGCACTAGGCATGTAAAATAAGTATGAAAAATGAGGGATATGTACTACCAAAACATCGTATGTTACCTGCAGTAACTTGAACATTCATGAACCGGTTGGGCCGACGTGATAATGATCGACCTGCAAGACAGATTTACGTTGAGCTTCGATCACCACCAAACTGTCTGTTTGATAAGAGGCCTACTGACATTTCTAATTACGACTTCACTGGCATTTCTGTCTACCAGGCAGCTGATGGAAAAGTTAGCAGATAGAAGATGAATGATAGCAAAGAATAGTGTTTGCTTTCCTGTAAATAATTATTATTAAGGTCACACGGCACAGTGCATACATATGCTTTTATATTCCTACGGAAACTTCATAAAACTTGTGCACCATTGGCTGCTGCGGTAGGAACGGAGCTGATATTTTCTGATCCACTAAACGTAGAACAATTAAATTACGAAACACTAGATAACAACGCAGCAGAAGTATCTGGAACAAACTAGCTAAAAAATTTTAGGACTGACAGGTTGGGTAGTTTCTGTAAACGGGCCACTGAGTCCGGAAATAAAAAATTTAACTCAACCAACAAAATTTTATTATTTCTAAGGGACCATTTCACTCAATCCCATGCATGCACATAAACTATGAGAAAAAGTTAAGTATATCTTAGTTTAATCTCAGACCAGCCGAGCTGATTAACAGCTCTCTAGGGGCTGGCCCGGAAGGATTAGATGATTTATTTGCATTGGCTAGAACCATCAGTTACCTAGCAACAGGACCTACAGTTTATAGTGTGGAATCCGAACACATTATGACGAGAGATGAATTTCTATCACCAGAAATAAATTCCTCTAATTCTTCACTAACCGGTCGGGAGGTCGAACGCTGGGCCAACAGCTATAACCAATGAGAGGAGAAGAGGATGATATAGTGAGATCCACGAATCGGTGATGCAGTTTGCCGTTATGTGAAGAAGTCGAGGGGCGAAGGGACCAGGAAGCTACCAGGGAGTGAGTGGGGGAGGAAGGGAGGCAGAGAAAGGTATTAGGGACACGGTGAAAACGTACATACTCTCTCTCCGTCAGTGAAGGTGAACGTGCTTGACACTTCCTTTTACATAATGGATGACGTGGTCGGCCTGCCCAGCTTCTCCAGCCTCACAACCACGCCTCCCTAAACACTCTTTACCCTTAAACTGCGCTAAGGTTCTCGGGGTTTCTGAACCACTTGACCCTTTATCCATTATCTTTTAATCCTTATGTGTGTGCATTTTTTCTGGGGAGGGGGCTCTCCGCCTACATTAACATCCTTACACAGACCTCCTTCACTAATTTATTCGCCTTAATGACCAGGTGTTATACAATCCACTGACTACAAATAACCATTCATCTTTCACCCTAGTATTTGAATTTTAAACATGAGACCACTCCGGCGAAATTTTTACAGCATCCGAATTTAAGCACGGAATTCTTTTATCATTTATACTCTGGAATTTGGTTTAACTAGAATTCCGATGTTAACGTAAAGCTTTTTTTCTCTCTCTCCTTTTCTGTACTAGATAATGGAAGCACAAGAAAAACATGCATACAGAGTAGTTTTGTTGGTTGGTTTGAATATGCTTCTATTTATTTCATAATTTTCTTCAAAATTTCTCCGTTGACTCTTCACAATTTATTCTGTTCTTTCAAAGCCGTTCACAATAAAAGATACATAACGCCTCCATGTATCTGAAATGGAAAATCTTTTATAAGGCACTGACATCAGGATTACGTGAACAACCCGTTGGCATTTAATGAAGCATCATTCCATTCTCTCTGTACCAATGGCGTAGTGGCCACTGTAATCTGCCACTTATCTCTATGCACCAACATGTAAAAATGGCGTAGTGGGCACTGTAACCTGACACTTATCTCTGTGCACCAATATGTATATTTCCTAAACTTGGAGTAAAGCAAAAACACCTAAAAACACCTGTAACCAAAAATAGCAAATAAAATAACCACCTGTGTCTTAAAAATTTACATTATTCTTAGAAGGGATTTGCTTGTTTATGCCAAGGAATACAAAACACCTCCCGGCAAATACTAAGCAATTTCCTCTTACATGGTGCTTTCCCTGCTTTATCTCTAAGAGATCGGACGAGCATTATGCGAGATATCATCTAAAGCCATCCCAAAACCAGCTTCGATAAGTTACTCTGCCCGCAATCTTTTCACATCTCTTGAACTAAAGCCTTTCTTCCCACAACATTCATAAATTATTCTCATATTTTCAAGTATCTTAAACCTAACTTCCTATTTTTTGACTTCTACAATTATTAGCTTTTGTAATTGCTTTCTCAATGAAGACGATACAGACGGCTTCATAAATTGGGAATAAGAAATAACAGATAAGGCAAGACCGTATGTAAGTTTTCATTCTCTCTCTCTCTCTCTCTCTCCAATAAATAAACATTTGTGCAAAGAGAGAGTAAGACTAGGGTTTCTCCTTAGAAGGGAGATGAAACAAAGCGCCGAAATATAAAGTAAGCGAATAAGTTTAGCTATAACCAAAGACCAAAGTTAAAACATCTCCAGTTAGTACTATCCTGAACACGGAAACGAAAGACTTCATGAGGTAACGAGTGTCACCTTCACCCGAGTTTCTGTTATAGCTGGCGACCCGAGCTATCACTGCATTGTCAGTTCCGAAGGCCATGGAAAGAGTGTCGTAGGCGCACCTACTTTTTGGCCTTTCACTTAAATTCTTTCCCCCTTCCTCTCTTCAATATCGCTGTTTAACCACTCCAGTTCCCTCTTTTTATTGTCTCAAGCGCTGAATGGCCAAATGTGCCCCAGTGCTTGGCTTGAAGGGCTAAATTTTATCGTCAACTTTAACTGTAGTGTTGTCTTTGTCGTACACCATCTGATACATTTCATATTTTATCTCAGCAAGTGTTTATCATATTCTTACAGCATCACTGTTTTAACAGTTTTTCTTACTAGTACTCTACTTTCATCAAGGAAATACTGATATTCCATGGAAACGTGTCTAAATGGAACAAGCAGTGGAATAAAAACAAATAAACCATAACTTGTTTTTTCACTGACCTTATAATCTCCGCCTGACCTTCGCCTGGCACCTCACTATGGCCAAGAGGAGAAGAAGCTTGTGCAGTGTCTTATATGGCACTGCCTCCAGGAAACCCACCCCCCTCTTTCCCTCCCTTCCACCCCTACACATGCATATATTGCTCTCAGGTAAAAAAAAAAAAAACAACACGGTCATCCAAGGCTTCCTGAAAAACGGGAGGTTAACTCTTTCTGGTTCATATAATCTTGCATCCGTTGTTTCATCTATTCCCAAAGTCTCAGTGTCCAAAGATAATTAAAATTATTTCCTCAACTCACTATTAATTCCTTTGGTCCGTCTCAGTTTGTGTATATCGTCAATATTTTTAAAATCGATACTTGACTTTTTACCCCAATAATAATTTGTTCAAGTATTGTTCTGCATAAAATTGAATTCACAGTAATGTAAAAATAGGTTGGTAAAATCTTGCCCACAATATAGGAATAAATTATTACATTTAAAATTTGTTATCAATTTAATTAAAACTTGGATACAATTAATACATGTTTTATTAAAAGAAAAAGAGTAGAAGACTGTTACTTCAAAATGCTTCTTCCTTACGTAATGAATTTCACGTTCCAATTTTTGAAACACTTTGATAACAGTTGTTACAACCTCTTTCAAGTTATGAGGAATAGTTGAACAGTGTGATAAAATCATACGCACAGGTGATTGCGCATGCTTTTTCTTATTTATCATATTTGTCGTTTTTACGATTTCCTAGTTGTTACCAGTTAACCACCAACTATTATAGCCAGTGAATTCTTAAACTACATCGCAGTACACCCACTTACAATAACTGAATTCTCGAAATGGAATGGAGAGAAAAATGAAAGTTAATAACTGCATCAAGCAACCGCGACAAAACCTAGGGTTCAGCTGAATGGAGATTCAATCAGTGACCGATAAATAAATGGGAAAAAAGCGAAATGATCAAAGAGACACGGACAATCAGCAGTTCATGAGTCATTTGTCTGTTTTCGATTTGTATAATATCCGAGACCTGTAACCGATCGCAGATCGTCGACACATCTTTCATCATTTTTCATGGAAGTGTGTCAGCGAGCGTCAAAAAAGGAAAAAAAAGAAAATGAAACGCAAACGAAATAAACAAGGTTTACAGGCTATAATACATTGTTCTGAGGTGTGTTCAATCATTCTCTTGTCTGAGCCATTATGGAGGAAGCCATTGTAATCAAATTGCGGAGAGGTCACTCACGAACCAGCCCGAAATCATTTCGGGCGTTCGCCAAAAATGGATGAACGTCTCATAAACAGTGTTGGAAACTTAATCCTGACTTTCTGAAATAAAAAATACTTTACGTATCTTCAACGCATTTCGTTTCAAGAAACTTTGATCCGTGCTTCCTTTAAAAAGCAATATTGGTGACGTCAGAATATAGGCTGATTTCTGAATTTCAGAAAAAAATTAGAAGGTAATGTAAAAGACGTCAGGATATTTACTGATTTTACCAATGTTCGGTCAGAACAAAAAAGGCAGTTCTTGAGATGCTGACATGAAGTATATGGAGAAGGAAAAGTTACACATACGGGTGAAGGGGAATAGACACTGTCGAAACTACACTTCTTAATTCGAACACTAACTTGACCGAGTGTGTGTGGGGGCCAGTCTTATAACTACATGATAAAAAGAAACACATATTAAATCCCATAAAAAGAGGATTTAAATTACAAAAGGAACGGTTATAAGGAATAAAAAAACTAACTGCTTCAGTGGTTCCACGCTATTCAAAAAAAATTTTTTTCTGACATAAGAAAACAGTCCCACTTCTGGAAATACCCCTTATAAATATCAAGCGTTATACCTCTAACACAAACACGCACATATTCACAATATACATATATATATATATATATATATATATATATATATATATATATATATAGAGAGAGAGAGAGAGAGAGAGAGAGAGAGAGAGAGAGAGAGAGAGAGAGAGAGAGAGAGAGAGAGAGAAAATTATATATACAGTAATAATATATGTATATATATATATATATATAGAAAGAGAGTATATAAGAAAGAGTATATATATATATATATATATATATATATATATATATATATATATATATATATATATATATATATTATACATATTCAAGTTCTTGGATTTGATTCCCGTGCAAGCTAAAAATGTTTGAAGCAGTTTCGTTAAAACCACTGTGCCTTTGTTGTCCCGAACAGTGGATTAAGCACCTGGCAGTAGCCAACTGTGGTGGATCGGAACCATTGTGGAGATGAGCATCACCCGTTTACCTCCTAAGATTACGCAGAGAAGATGGCTGAGATATGTGAGCCACCCACCCTTATATAAGGCTTATAAAAACCAACAAATATTTATTTATCTATCTGTGTATATAAATTCCAGAATGCATCCACATACCTAGATATTAATCAATACTATAATTCACACTTACAGAAAATTATAATCAGATCATATATACCAAAACAAACGAGGACTAATGACTGACAAACCAAGCTCCTGATAGATAGATACCTTGGTTAGCTGTATAAATCAAAATATCTAACGACTGACTCCAAAAAAGGTATAAACGATAGAAAAATGAATATCACGATTTCGCACGTCACCGCTATTGCCTCTACCCCAAAGAGCATGTGGACGAAAAACGCCGAAAGACAGTCTTCAAATGTGGTAAAAAACGAAATAGCCACATTTTCCTATCACTGAAAAATTCTTATGATTACATGGAATTATTACAGCGCACACATAAAAGGAAACATAACACAAAAGGGGGACTGCTGACAAAATGAGAAAGCAGATAGGAATATAATGGGATGGTCAGGTCTTGTATCTTGTTGTAAAGAAAGCAAGTTTTTTTTTTTCTAATAGTGCGGTCACGAAATGAATTGTAATTAAGAGATAAGAGTAGCAATGAAAGAGAGAGAGAGAGGATCTTGACAACTGCATATTAAGAAAGGAACATAACAACAATTCCAAACATGTTGGAAGTACAGATGGCAAAGTTCCAAAGGTATCATTTGTGCGAGTTTCACATTTGCAATGCTGAGGCTTGGAAGTTTTAGCAATGAATTTCCAGCTCTGGATAAGCAGAATGAAGTCAGAACGAAGTTACCGGCTAATGACCGATGTCTCTGTTTTCCTCTGAATCCGGCCAATCTTGGAAAATAGGTTTAATTTTTTTTATGAACCATCTGTATTTAAATACACAGAACATACTACATGCTACCATCGTTATCACTAACGCTTTTACTTCAGATTTCCGTTTACGGGGTTAGACATTCAACCAATTCTGTCGCTTCAATTCTGCCTCATGCATTCTCCTGGAATTGGTAGTGGGCTTTTACGACTCCATGGACGCCCTTTCTCAATGATATTGTGAGCCCTCGTATCAGTTCTCGTCCAGCCCCTTCCATGACTACTATTTTTCGACTAATGTATTCCTCCCCTTTCCTCACCATACATCTAGTCCATTTCAGTAATTTTGATTTTTGATCTAGTTTTCCAAAGTCCAGACACCAATGGTTATCTCTCAGTAACTCCATTGGTAATATGATATCTCTACGCTATCAATGAATCCCAGTACTTTGCAATCACAATTCGGCATAGATAACCATCGCCGCTACGACGCGATTTTCGATTAAAGTTCCCACGTTTCTGCTGTGTGGCGTAACATGACCATTATGCACCCACCATCAATTTCTGTTTTGTTTATTGTCTGAAGACGTATTTATCAGTGGTCAACCAATCTCTTTCCACTTTTTTTTTTATTGCCTGTATGTACCAGTTTCACAATCTATGTTATCCCCAGGGGAATATTATTATTATTATTATTATTATTATTATTATTATTATTATTATTATTATTAAAGTAGTTTAACCAGACCACTCGCTAAGGGGAATAAAAATAATGCTTCCTCTTTCATGGTCCTCCTCTTCCTCCGTTTGTTCCTATACATTCTGGGCGCAACGAATCCCTCACTCAACATATTGAACATATTGCATAGGCAGAAGCAAGTGTTAAAGAAAATAATAATGCACTTTCAGTTTTTATGTAACGGTGCACTGACTGCTGAGGAACCAACTTGTATGTTTGGTCTGTTAATCAATCTAGAATAAATGAGGAAGACCGAAGTTTAAAACAATGATTATAAAAAACAAAGTCTGAAGGAATTACGTTATTTAAAAACTGTATACCTTCCGCATAGACTATTTTTACCTGTGCGGCATTAATGTTGCTGTGGCTACAGAGAAAACCCCATGATGTTCCTCAGTGCGTTAATAAAGAACTTTTTTTTGTTTTACGAACAGACCATAAAGCTGCAAGACAAACGAATTATTGATCAAATACACAGGCATCACAACAGCGGAGGTCATCGATAGTGATAGGACCTTTAGAACTGTTATCAGCTCCTAACTGGCTATATTAAAAATAGCCACATACATACATACACGCACACAAAATATTCTAAGCACTTTGCAATAATGCTGAACACTACGCTGTCTTATTTATGACGCTTAAAAATACATTACAGACGCCTAAATGTCCATTTACAACAGCCATTCAACTCAATCCTAGCGTTACTTAGGCTAAAATATTCACAAATGATAAATCTACGAAACCAAACTAAATGTATGAGGATAGAAAATCCTATTCCTATTTCATCTTAGGGCAAGCCGTACCATCTTTGATGATCGCCGGAGATCCGGCAGAGAGCGAGTCACTTTCTCAGCATCAGCATAAGGTCACCAGGAGTCCAGCCATTTTCTCATTCAATGCATTTAATTATCTTTTAACATGGACCAAGACGCCAGCCACTGGGCAGCATAATAAAAAGTCCGCAGAAAGGAAAATGAAAATTCCGTCTGATCAGACTATTCTACGGAAGTTATTCTTCGGCAAGAGATGACAAACGTATATAATACCTGCGTCCCATAAGGCGTCTTGGTGATTTAAGGCCAAGAGTAACGGGCCAATTAGTGAAGACCCAACACCTGCGCAAAGAAATCTCCCAGGAAGTCTACTTAAGCCTTAAGGACTGACTGTCAGTGTTCGCAACGCTGTGCTATGCTAACAGGAGTGCCGAAGAGAAGTCGTTGAGAACACTGCAACCTAGATTCAAGCGCTCTCATGTTTCATTAATAAACTTTTCAAGTGTCCATGTATGGAGGGGTTTATTCAGATCAAGAGAACGCCAACTACCATCAAATAATGATACGCAACGCTACTTACCCAACAGGTTCAGATGCTCTTGCAATGGTACAAAAAAAAAAAAAAAAAAATAGCAATACGTATTAGGTATGACCCCTATTACACGTTCATCTCCATTTTAAATACATAAACATTACTGCTTGATTTGCGATCCCTTTCACAGGCTTACTATAACCTTTTGTACACAAGCATGAGGAAAACGCTAGGAAAATGTGTTATCGTGTGTTCCACTTTATTTCGGTCATTCGCAAAGCGTTCGTAAAATTTCGGAATATCAATTTTCATACATATCAAGGAAAATCTTTCATAGATATGACATCAAACATCTTGGTATCATAACGAAAAGAAAAAGAATGGCATTCACATTCAACTATCGGTGGAAATAGATTTTTACTTGAAAATACATCGCTGAGGAACAAATCTATTAATACAATTTTACCATCCATTTTTATTTTCTAATTTTTGCCCGAACCGGGGAGAAGAGCGGGGTTATTTCACGACCGTTACTGGACCAAATGAGGAGCAAATAAGATGCAAGGACACGCCCCTTTAGCCGACAGATAAGGCCCAAGCACACGCAAGTCCCATCGTAAAAGATCGCTTGATCACGCATGATAACCCTCAAGCGTTTTCAAGCTTCCGATGGTACAAGAGGTGGAGCACTGCATTAGTATCTTAGTAGCAACTCATCCTACGCGTTATCATAAAACAGTCGAGTTATCCCTGTAGTAGCAACTCATCCTCCGCGTTATCATAAAACAGTCGAGTTATCCCTGTAGTAGCAACTCATCCTACGCGTTATCATAAAACAGTCGAGTTATCCTTGTAGTAGCAACTCATCCTACGCGTTATCATAAAACAGTAGAGTTATCCTTGCAGTAATTCATATAATTCAACAGCACTTATTTTGGTGGTGACTATTTTACCTTGAACTGATGCGACATGTTATGCAAAACGAGAGTTCTCTTAGAAGAACAGTAACCCATGTCACAAGTGACTGAGCGACGATAGAGTTATCTTAAAAGAAAAGTGACTCATCTCTCAAACTGTCAAGTAGCTGTAGATAATTATGTTGCTTTTAACTAGCATTTAAATGGAAAAATTAATTAGACTAACTTCTATTACAGACATGATTTTGAAAAGACATTCCGCGATTAGTCATAACAGGCAAGGGATAATTAGTATACTTTTGGGAGCAAGATCGCAAATATGTCGCCACTGCTGCGGATAATGTATAACCACTAACCGCATAAAAACTAATTTTTGCGAATTTTTGCTTACTGCCCTTACATACCTTAAAAATAACCTAAAATTCGAAGAAACGCCACCAATAATATAATATATATATGCATATATATACAGTATATATACACGTATATGTGTGTATATGAGAACACACGCCTTACCTTAATAAAGTACAACTGCGCTCTATAAAAATTGAGAAATTAAAAGAAAAAAATCGCAGGATTTCACTATTATATCGGACAAAGCCCCTAATTCAAACGGTAAAATCCCGACATAAACAACTTGATCATTATAAATGTAGGATGATGGCGAACACTCAACTCTTTTGCATCGCTATTATGCAGAAGGGAATGACGCTACAAGCGAAAACAGAAAGCTTAAAGATGATTTGGAAATTTGAACAGACATCGCCTTGAGAACACAGGCCCTTAAAGTACAGCAATGCGCTATACTTATCTCCGCTGTTTAAACGGGTAAAAATTATAGTCTTATAAAATTAGCAGAATAATAAAAATGAAAATAAAAAACTCTGAATTAATGACAAGCGGGTGTCCCTTGAAATAAGAAAATAAGAAATGGAACAATATTATTGGAAGCACAAGCATAAGCAGAATTCCGTATTCAGCTTCTGACCTAATTTTTATCGAAAAAACAGCTAACAAGTCAAAACTGTTCTAATATGCATAAACAAAAAATGTTCGTCCCCGTATCCTCATTACAAAACAGTTATCGCCTAACAGGCCTTTGATATCAGGTACAAGGGACCTGGCTGTATGCGCGTCTCCCTTATCACACCAACACTAAGCACCGCTAACCGGCCCACTCCCATATATCCCGTGTCATGTAGTGTATTTAACACACGGATGGGGATTAATGGCTCCAGTGTCAGGTGGAAATAGGAGGTGAGATACAGGAGGGAGATACGTCTGGAAAGAACAAAAAGGATGCTTCAGCCGAGAGGGAAATGCTTTATAGCTCGTGAGATCCTTCAACGCTTACGCGGCAGCCTTACTCGATCTGCTTTTAGACACAAAAGAGGTGACGATATTTTGATTTTGTCTGGGCAGAGGTAAGGAAAAGGTTATGTAATAACATAGAATATATTTCTTAAATGATTACTGACGTAAAAATAAATTGAAAACGGCAAGCAATGATAAACAATGACCAATACAATAATGGAGACGACTAAGAAGTAACAGATCATTAATCGGAACAACTCTGTCTCTCTTCCATTTCTGTAGAATGAACTCGTTATTGCACACTAATGAGAATTTACGACCCTCCAGGCTCCTCGGGGGATTTAAGGAGGTCGCCTCAGACACGTTAGGCAGGAGCGATTATTTTCAAGATCGTCGTTCTTCTGCAGGTACATATTCTACCAAAATGCCATTATTGATCCGAAAAAATCTTGACCAATTCAAGAGAACAGAGACGCGTGACTGGCATATACCCAGAGGAACATATATGCAAAAACGAGGAAGGGAGCACTGAACCTATCAATGTTTATCATTGCGCGTTAAACATTAAAAGGACTGAGCATTTTCATTACTAATGGAGAGCACTAAAAAAAGACTGTATTATCCTGTTTTGCACGGCATACCAAACAACCAGGTTTAAGGAAAAGGAATCTCTCTCTCTCTCTCTCTCTCTCTCTCTCTCTCTCTCTCTCTCTCTCTCTCTCTCTCTCTCAAAAGGAGTATTTTTCACTATCAGATATCTCTCTTTGTTATACGAAAAGCTGTCAGTGACTGTCCAAACATTTATCGCAACACTTAATCTGCCACCTACCAACATAACTTTTGCCTAAATCTATGATAATGGTTTTTGTTTTTGGTATTCATTTGCAAGGTTATTTGACCATATTCCACACGCAGAAAACCTCAGTTATTAGGCATATCTTTTGTCTAGTTAAGAACCTGATTAAAACCAAAGGATAGCCATTTTACGAGCATAGCAGGAATTCTCCACACCCAGTGTTCAGTGATGGATGAATTTATGAACAGAAGATTGATCTACAAACAGCATTCAGAAAATGAGAAATAAATTAAGCAAAGAAAAAAAGTCTCTCTTCGAAGACGGCTTTTTCTTTCTGTATGTAGGAATGGACAGCAACCGAATTTATTGACATAAAAGAAAAATAAACGACCGGAAGTGTCGATCAAGTAATGGCCGCGATTATGCAGAAACGTGAGAAAGTGCAAACGCAAGTTACAAAGAATTTATTACAGAAAATTAGCATAAAAAATTATAAAGTAATAACACTGATAAACCCAGGTATTGCCAAACTCAAACCAGTCGAAATGAAGTAACCAGCCAGATTTTACTGTCTCTGTTAACGGAATCTAGAATGATAATTAATCTCAATAGTTATGTTTTTTTTTTTCCTTTAAGGTTACCAACTCTTTACTACTTAGCTGTTAAAATCATTTAAAAAAAATTACATCTGGCGTTAAAGGAAGAGGGTAGACCTCGTGCCGTAAAGAAGTACAAAAATGATTCAGTGAAAGGCATCTATAACTAAAAAATATTTGGACGGTAACTAAATTTAGTTCAATGTAGAAACAAAATGCAAGTCACCACCTCAAAAAACACCCTAACACCAAGAATACTCCTTTATCATCTTGACGTAACGTGAGATTTAGTAACTAAAGAAACATAAATGCCTGTTTTTCTTTTTTATCAAGATGATATAAGTTGCGGTTAATTGTTTAACAAGGAAGTTACGAAGAGAGAGAGAGAGAGAGAGAGAGAGAGAGAGAGAGAGAGAGAGAGAGAGAGAGAGAGAGAGAGAGAGAGAGAGAGAGAGAGAGTTGGCAACGGAAGAACAACACTACATCAACAAAGTGTGTAAAGTGAGATTTTTATTTTTATTCATAATGTCGTCACATTCATATGTAACAACTCTGAACGACCATAATCTTCCTAATAAACTTTCCGCATGGCAATGCCTTTAAAAGTGAATAAAAGTATAATGAAATCAAGAATTTAATAATACTACCAAAAATAGTTTATTTGCCCAAAGTGACAAATGGAAAAACCAAATACAGATTATTTACAGACAAAAGTGGAGCAACAAGATCCTGATAATGATGATAGTTCGCTAATAATAATAATAATATGTCTCACTACGATTTATGGCTGCATGAGCGGAGCTTAATTCATTTAAGTTTCTCTAAATGTTTTTCCCATAAGGCGGTAGTGCCGTCAGCGCACCTCACACGTTGCAATGTAGGCATTACAGTACTTAAGGTTCTTTGCAGCGCCAATTCGGCCAATAGCTATAACCGCTTTCATTCTTTTTACTGTATCCCCGTTCCTATTCTCCTTCTTCCATCTCTCTTGCCACCCTCTCCTCACAATTGTTTCACAGTGCAACTGCGATGTTTTCCTTCTGTTACACCTTTAAAATTTTTTTACTCTCAATTTCCCTTTTAGTGCTAAATGACCTCATGGGTATCTTTGGCCTAATTTTATATTCCATTCCACTCAATTTGTTTTTTAGCAATTCCTCTCTCTCCAGGGAAAAAGTCCCATAGCAATTGTCCAATATTCTTCTAATCAAAGGGACGGCGCAGAGACACTTGGGAACATTTTCATTTTATTAAGATCAATATACAATCAATTATAAAAGCACAGGATAGGACAGGTATTTATTTCGTAATCCAGTAATATCTCGGAATTTCGTTGAGTCTTTGCTGCCTGGAACTGCGAAACGTTAACCGCCACATTTCACATTTCCCGTGCTTTTAAAAGTAAAATTGTAAATTTATATTGAAATGAAAGCGTTCCCGAGTGTGTCTATAACCTCACTTTGATGAAACGAACATTTTAGACGATTATTACGCGACCTTTAGCCTACAGGGTAAGGACTTATTAAAAATAGAGAAACTATAGTCTATTATTCATTACACCCCGCGGATGCAGCCGCAATTCCTTATGAAACACGTGGAAGAGGAGGTCTCATCCTAAACAACAACAACAACAGCAACAACAAAACAACAACAACAATAATAATAATAGTAGTAATAATAATAATAATAATGACAAGAAAAAAAGTCAATTTTAAAGATGAACCTGACTAAAATTTTAAAAATAATAATCACGATTAAGACAATAATGAGGCAATAAAAATCAAAATAACTGCAGTGCAATAGAAGTGATAATTCTGTTAGCTATAATAAGCAGCAATGATTTGCGATAGATTCAGTTATATATATCTAAGATAAGTTTTACTACAACTACAACGACGACTTCTACTAATGATAATAATGATACTGTAGTAATAGTGGTATCAGTAACCTCAATGGACATCAGTACGGTAAAAGGAATATATGTATCGATAGAAAAAATTTAAATACGTAATAAATAACGAGGGGCCTTCAATAAAAAAAAAAAAACTGCATAAGAAGAAACTGAAAATACGAAATAATTTGTTCGGTAGGAACTGATGTTCATTAAAAGTAATTAAAATCATGACAATAACGACTGGGCACAAAATAACGCTTCACGATGAACATAAAAAAAAAACTAAACACAGTTACAGGACCTGACAACACCACTGCCAACAGCAAATGCACAGAAGAAACTTAAAAACTCTCAGAAGCCCCAAATTAAGAAAAACAGAAACCCCTAATTAAGAAAAAAAAAAAAATTCCCACATTCCTCTAGCAGACGGTTTGGATCGTTAGTGGGCTGACGCTCTTCCTTAATCTGAGAATGATACTGGACCTAACACGACTATTGATCATTTTCTCCACGGTTTTTCTAAGAAAACATCTGAAGCACAATGGTGGCGAGGTAGGTCGGTCGGTCAGTCATCTAAGGATGCCTAAATACAAATTAATGACAGAACAGCAAGCACAAACAAAATGAGACGTTGAGAAGAGTAAAATAAAAAAAAATGACGGAAAGGTACCTGATTACAATCTCCTTGAAAGATACCAGAGTCAATAAGCATTAAAATGCATACGGCACTATCAGTCTTCATGTGGAAAGAATAAAATACCTTTAGAATTTTGCAGTTTTACCGAGAGCGAAAAAAAAATTTAATTCGTAGTCGATACTTTTATACCTATGGCACTGGGCAGTATTACTGTGAGGGGGGTAATAGCTATGGTATTGGGGGAATCGAACATTTACGGCAAAGAAAATATACTACCAACGGGATTAAAATATCTATGGTATTAGCCAGTTTTAAAGTGAATGGAATAAAACGCCTATGGTACTGGGCAGTCTCGTAATCGAGAGCTCAACTCCCGAAACCAAGGCCGAGTCCCAGACGCACACCGAGTCCGAACTCACACAACCTCAAGCCAACCGCGGGAATTCAGTGTCTGAATTTGTAAGGCATCGAACGTTCAAGGTTCAGGTTTTGGATTTATATTACAATCAGTCATTCAATCAATCAGTATCACTAATGGCAAGACATTTAACTCACATGATCAAATAATCAACAGGCAAGACATTTAACTCAAATGATCAAATAACCAATCAGTCAAAGGGTTAAAAATATCATGACACTTAATTAAATCAATTACTTCCATGTAACTGAGGTTAAAGAAATTGATTTCATTAGAATGTTTTAAAAATTACAGGGGTACAAATTACAGCTTTGTAGATTCTTCAGACCTCACCCCAATATCCAAAAGGTCAATCGTTATGCAATGACTAATGTAACTCTTGAAAATAGACACAGTGACTAACAAGCCATTATTTCATATGATAATTCTACAACCAATTGAATGTTTTGACTGTAAATTCTAAGTGATCTCAGCAGTTTGCACTGATATAGTGCCTATAAAGGCAAGCCAAATTATAGCTTTTTATATACATTGCAAAATAATGGTAAGCGTAAGTTATTGATGAAAACTCGCCATTAATTATTTTTTATACTAATGAACGTATTTCAAATTAAATGCGCTTTATTAAACAGACAGATGTATTTAGGAGAAATTATAAAACAGACACATGTATTAGGGAGAAATGCGATTTATTAAAAAGAAAGTGAAAACGCGGGTCTTTTGTCTAGTGCAATGGCCGCCAGCAACATTTATACTTGTCAGAACTGATGTTATGAAGGCACTTTAAGTTTTCAACTTCATCCACAGACGTAGACAAACTGTAAGACTAAATCCCTTCACAAATGCGTTCTGTCAACTGTATTTACTTCAAATTCATCAACGATTAGGTATCCCTCAAATATAGGCATTCTTTCGTTCATTTATTTTCTTTATTCTTTAAGTGATAATGAAGAATGTGATTCGAATCAAGATGATGACATGGAATACTGTCTAAACAGTCATTCAAATGAAATGAACAAAAGTATGATGTTTTAAGCGAAGAGATTTCAGATAACTGAAGAATGGGGAAATATTTGCTTTTTCAGGTGTGGTTCGACATTGTGCCAATTATCCTTTGAAAATAATCAGTCGGATACACAATATTAAGTATATAGTTAAATGTAACGAAAAGTAAAATTGGCCAAAATACAATTCATCGAGCTGGCCTCGGTTACAGTTACCGAGGCAAGAAGACGAGACCAATACCAGTCAAAATCATCACATTCTAAGGCCCCCAACACTGGTGTTGGGAAATGTACAGATCTACATGGAAGAGAATAAAGTCCCTGTCGTCCTGGTCACTTTTACTAGGAAAGAGGTATAAACTATTTGGGAAGAGACGGAAGAGACAATGTTACAGTCAATGGAGTCAAGTTATAATGCTGGAAATTTAATGGTAAAGAGAATAAAACACCTTACGGTCTGAGCAATTCTACGATGATAGGAACAAGATTGCCCATGGTGCTGGGCAGTTTTAAAAAAATGGAATAAAATGTATATGGTACTATAAATTTTTTACAGTGAAAGGAATGAAATGCCTATGGTATTTGGCAGTCTTAAGAATAATGGAATCAAATACCAAAAATAGCTGGCAGTTTTGCAAAAAAAAAAAAAAAAAAAAAAAAATTTAAATATATATTATACTATGTATTTTTTACAGTGAAAGGAAAAAAATATCTATGGTATATGACAGTTTTAAAGAGAGGGGAATAAACTCTTTGGTTTTCGACCCACCGGGACCACTTAGGCTAATTCCCTTTGTATTAGGGGCAAAATTTTCCTATTATAACTGTTTATGGAAGACAGTCAGCAAGCTCACCTTCCAATGATGCTCATTGCAACACAGTCACTATAGTTTGAAATATCAAACCATTTTTTTTATAACGTTTTTCTCTCATTTATAGATCGCAGTGCTCCCCGTACACAAACAAGAGTACAGCATTCCAACAATGACCGAATGAAACAACTAAACCATGTGATGCGCATATGCATACCGTAATGGCTCTTGCTTACGTCCCATCAAAGTAATTTAGTTTCTGTAACCTCTTTAGTTACCCGTTAGTAAAGTTTCAATTTCTATTCAGTATTTGCAACTTTTTTAGCTTTCTTCCTTTTCATTCGTTGGATAGAAATTAAATAATGAATGACGAAGACAAGTCCCCATTTTAACCAAAACGAATATTAAATATTCACCAAAAACTGAAACAGCAAAGGAAATGTTCAGCTTTAGCTCGATCCAACATACAAGAAAATCCTGATGGTTGCGTATTTTGGAAAGGAAAGGCCAGACTCCACAGAAAAAAACAATATAAAAAAAGTCGATAATTAATGGAAATATGGAATTTAAGATTGTTAGAGCGGAGGCGAGGAGAAAGCCAGAAAAAGTTCATCTCTGCTAAAATTCACTGTTGTGTGCGCCCTTCTAAGTTTCCTCATCGTACAGGTTTGAACAAATCTGAAAGCATATCCACTTTTCAATTTGTATCTAGAAATGCTAGATTAAAAACATATTGGAAGTCCTAAATTTGTTGTGTTTATACTGGTATCAGAAATTCAATCTTACATACTTACAAAAAATTTTAACCTGAATCGCTATCACATAAATAGTTATTTTACTTTAGAAATGTACAAAAATGAATTTCCTTCTGATTAATTTACGGATTTAAAGAAATGAAAAATTATAAAATGTGCTGGGATTTGGATAAAGTCGAGTCCTTCTGATTGAACATAATTGGAAAATGCTGTTCGGATCGCCTCATGCCAGCTGTATAAGATTATCTCGCCTTTATTCTATGTACATCCTACCAGCGAAATTAGAGAATTAATGAGAACGCTTTTCCGTTATCAGAGAGAGAAAAAGTATACTCCAGTCTTAGTTTTATTTCACATGCAAACATCTTAGACCACTTGAGAACTGATTAACAGCTTACAAAAAACTAGGGCTGGCCCGAAGGATTAGATTTATTTATGGGTTAAGAACCAACTGGTTACTTAGCAACTCGGGACATTACAGCTTATTTGACAGAGAATCCGTTTCAGAAACGACATTACAGCGAGAAATGAATTCTATCACCAGACAACAAATTTCCTCCAAGATAAGTCTGGTTTCATCACCGTTCCCTTCCTCCGGCCGGAGATTGAACTCAAAGAAATTGAGGAGGGCCTACTGAGTGCTAGCCAAGAGAGAGAGAGAGAGAGAGAGAGAGAGAGAGAGAGAGAAATGAGGGTACCTGTGAGAGACACTCAGACAGAATGAACGAGAGAGCGAGCAACCAAAAGACAAGTTTCAGGCAAAAACAAAGAGACTGATCAACATCTCTGGTCAC
>NC_089792.1:30973670-30976170 GCF_040412425.1 Macrobrachium rosenbergii | reverse complement strand
AGACCACATTTAAACGCTCCCAATATCATTGTGTTGTAACAAACCTAAAACATGAAGGTTAAACTCCAAAGAATAACCTCGTCCGCTATAGAACAATGGTAAAAGAGAATATTGGGATATATCGTCAAAAACCAAATACCTCTTAAAGAAAATAAAACAGTTAAAAATAGGCAGGTTTTGATAATAAAACTTGAGACAATATCGAGTATAAAAGCCAAAGGTAGGGCATACTGTTTAAAAAAAAAAACTGGAATTAGTACAGAAAAAAAACGAGCACTCCAAAAACTCCTGCATGTTTACGGAATACCCAACTTTTCCGGGACACAGGTGGACAGAATTCAAAAGATCCACTTTGTAGATAAAATGAAGCTACGGCTATTCAAAAAGTGTGACGAGAGAGAGAGAGAGAGAGAGAGAGAGAGAGAGAGAGAGAGAGAGTCAACAATACACCCAACTGAACAGATACTGATTCAAAATCCATACGGAGGCACTGACGGTAGATGATATCCACTGGACCTTAATCATAACGAAACGTGACAAATTTGTGTTCTTTTTCAAGGTTATGGCCTTCATCAGATTACTTATTTTAAAATTCTTCGTTCAAAAGTTAATTGTCAAGTCTGTTAACCTCTGGCTTTTTCTATTAAATTACTGGACCACGACTTACATCTGGCAACCTCTCCTGACATATCTGAAGTAACTATAAATCCTGGATTAAGTACTTCGGTTAAGTGCATTTGCAGTGTCCACAGGTGATGGAGTGTGAAGGAAAAAAGGGAAGCCTTTCAATTGGAGATGATGTAAACCGTAGCAAAATAACCAAATGACCTAGCTAAACCTTACTTAGATTTAAACAATTGGTAGGCAGGTCTACGTGCCCACCAAAAATTCATTCTATTTCAGCGGTGAAGTCGGGGTAACATCACAGAGAGGGGAACATATTTTTGACGGGTTATAACTTTCCCATGACAGTACCTTGCATACTGTTCCTTAAATACGAGAATGCTATTCTAGCGCACAGACGACAACGAAGCGTCTCTTCACTGAGGATAATGCACTGAAGAGACGTAATGTTCCGAAAGTGTCTGTGAATTTATTGTATTCATTACAATTTATTAGTTCCTCGCTGGATGAGTGGTAGAGTTCTCGGTTAGCACTCTGCTAGGCCCGAGTTCGAGATCTCGGCCAGCCAATAAAGAATTAGAGGAATTTATTTCTGGTGACAGAAATTCATTTCTCGGTATAATGTGGTTCGGATTCCACAATAAGCTGTAGGTCCGCCATTAGGTAACCAACTGGTTCTTAGCCATAAAATAAGTCTAATCCTTCTGGCCAGCCCTAGGAGAGCTGTTAACCAGCTCAGTGGTCTGGTTAAACTAAGGTATACTTAACTTTTTCCTGATACAAACACTGCATATTAATTTCAAATAGAATTCCTATGAGAATATGGAAAAAGTTAACAATAATCATCTCATAATGTGCTCTAATAAAAGGGGCAGTTGAGCAGAAGAAACGTTGTGGCTACTACCAAAACTTTCCTTTAAGTATAGGTATCCCTTGAAACAATTTCAAATTCCAGGCAATATCGACATTCAATACTAGTATTTTAATACTAAGACTACGTATGATTTTATGTGGTAATTCAGTGCTCAAATTATGAAGTCCGCGTCTTACTCGACTGACGACTCAAGAATATCAACACAACAATCTTGATAAGCTAATTTGAGAAAAACAATTATGATAATGCAAATCGACCGGAGTGACCGAAGACTGCATGAAAAAGAAAAGTATTCGTGTCATATCTTTTTGGACAAATTTAAAACCTGACGTATAATTCCCTTAACTTGAAGTAAAAATGCAGATGCAAGTGCGAGCTGAAACAATGAAAAATTCAAGAAGTCTTCTATCTCACATTCTTTTTTATTACATTCCATTTCATTTGATTTAATTATGCATCGCAAGCCTTCATCCACCAAAAATTAATACCAACATTCATGCTGCAGCTCACAACATAGAGAACAGTTTCTTCTTGAGCTGCATTCGACAACAGGGTCACACGTGCTCTGACGCACGTGCTCCACACGACCACATCCGTTGCCTGCAATGAAACACGTTCCTACTACTTTGATTTACCAAAGACGCCTTCTATTTCATGATCAGTTCGTCATCTTAAGTGTCTATAATTTTCATCATTTCTGGAATGAAACATTAAGAGGGCCAAGGCAGCTTTTCTTGGTAGTATTCAACAATTTTCGATGTTTCATGATCTACAAATCTTGACGTGAGCAATAAAAGGGGAAAAAAGTCAGAAACCTTGCAAACTTTCCCCCTCCTCCCAGGGCACAGGATCAAGCGCACTTAGAAGTCTGGCAAACCTGTCATACATTACAATGCCGTAAGCTTCTATTTGTTACATCGCCCAAAATATATTTAATGGACGATTCACGCAATAGCCATGTGTAACACATCTTGCATTCACGTCATCATATCAATCCAAAAC
>NC_089792.1:30966170-30968670 GCF_040412425.1 Macrobrachium rosenbergii | reverse complement strand
ACCTTATCATCATTTTATAAACTTAAAAAAATATATATATATATATATATATATATATATATATATATATATATATATATATATATATATATATATATATATTATAAGTGCAATATAGAAACACTGATAAAAGAGTACTATAAAACAGGACCAACGAGGCAACAGAAATTTCTTTTACCGTGGAGAAAAGAATGAAAAGTAAGTGTCTTCTAACCTGACCTATGACCTGACATGCTTGAAACTTTGTTTCGAGAATTTCTCTCTGCAACTGGCCGTCGTATTCCTCGTCTGCCAGTCACGGTCGAATCATTCACTTTTTTTTTTTTTTTTTTACAGATCTTTACAAAAGGCGAGGAAAAAGACTACTCCAAATTACAGGCGACTCACGAAGTTGCTCACTTCGCTGTCCAGAAGACATTCGTGAGGATACGACAGGGAGGTGATCTTGTACTATGAGAGAGAGAGAGAGAGAGAGAGAGAGAGAGAGAGAGAGAGAGAATGAAATCAGAGAGAAAAGAGGAGAATGGATGCTTCCAATGCTTCCGCATCGAAATTTGCAGCTGTAATTACATACCGTCTACCTTAACCACCGTCACTTCCAAGACAGAGAAACGCCAAGAACAAGATGATGAAAATGACGCCAACGAACCCGAAACAGTTCCAGTCGAGCAAAAAAGATAAATGTCTCACTGTTTCAGCTTTCTCTTTCTCTCTCTCTCTCTCCCTCTCTCCTTTTCTCTTCCCAAATTTCCTGAGATTAATCTTCAATCGTTTCCCTGAAGACCCGTGACGTCATGGCACATATTAAGGAATGCTGCAGAAAACATCAGTCTCTCTCCCTCTCCCTCCCGAGATAGCAATTTCCAGATTTTATCTGCATGAAATATTATGAAGAATTTCCATTTAAGTTACGAGGAAAAATGTGAAATTGGTATTTCTTAGAATGCCAGCAATGCAAGGAGTTCACGGGTATCTAGTGAGCATGACGTCCTGATTTTAGACATGTTAAAAAACGGAACAAAAAAGAAAATCCGGGCTTAAACTTTTCAAGAAATGGCTAATATCCAACCACTGTTAACAAAATCCAATTTCATTAACAAAAGCTTCAAGAAGCGGTGTAGGTATGCAAGAAGACCACAGTATTATTATGCTTCTTAATGCTTTAATGTTTTTCTTTGCACATGTTTAAGGTACACTATATAGACATCCATGAACATTCATACACTAGACAGCAATATTCGATTTCTTTTATCCACATGGACAATACAAAGAACAGTAAATACACATATATCACTACATATAAACATCTAATGGCATACCATACTTAAATCACAACATACCGACTGCAGATCGTTATATCCATTTCCCCTTACTAATACTTGTCATCCGCGACATCATCGTCATAAAAAAAAAAAAAAGTCGTAATGACAGGTTATCAACGACAAATACAGTTGACGTGACTCAAGGCGGTCTGGGATTGACACCTGGCAGAAATAACTGTTAATTACCGAATTGCTCCATGTGAAAAGAGTTGTGTCAATTAGTAAATTCTCCACAACTAGACACCTTTATCTGACAACAATGATTATCACACTTAACGTGCAGGGTATAAAAAAAAAGCAACTCTCTCTCTCTCTTTCAGTTGACTCATGGATTATGAGTTTGAAAACTAAATTATGGGTGGTTGTTGAACGTCCACTATTTTGTATTTGTGAATCCTAGAGGGGAATCTTCTTTTATTCTCACCGAGGAATTACAAATACCCCATATAACGGAAGTGTTAACCTATGATATAAACAGTAAATTCTTTCACACGGAATCTAACGTTTGTCCAGTTGATATGCGTCTATTTTTCCATTTGGATTATCTTAAAACTATCATTGTTGTACGCGACTGGATTTACTGCTATGTTATTTACCACCACTACTACTACTACTACTACTACTACTACTACTACTACTACTAATAATAATAATAATAATAATAATAATACCGAACTATCTGTCGAACTGTCCATGACAACGAATAAACTTCACCATGCAAGAGTTTTCTTTTCGTCTAAGATCGCTGCTTCTGTGTACAGCACTCGTCACGTTTTAAAAGTTTATCCATGTTTTTTTTCAAAGCAGTGTTTCGAATCAACCTGCGATATTCTTTTTACTTCAGCACAGAAGCGAACGACAATGAATGGCTCAAACAATGTTACTTCAATTTTTACGTTTCTATGAAAATGTAGGAAACGGGAATTCACTCTTGTGCAATCTTTCATTTTGGAGTTGACTCCGGGAATTCACTCTTGTGCAATCTTTCATTTTGGAGTTAACTCCGGGAATTCACTCTTATGCAATCTTTCATTTTGGAGTTGACTCCCAGGTCTTTTCTGGTGACATATGATGGGAAATAGTTGAGCAATTAAAATATTTTTTTACATTATTCTACTTAAGAGATAAGCAATCGGTTTATGACGAATTTTATTAATTTTGTGATAATGAAGACAGGT
>NC_089792.1:30953670-30961170 GCF_040412425.1 Macrobrachium rosenbergii | reverse complement strand
ATACCTCTCTCTTAAAAACATCAAACGCCAACATTCGGTCAAAGAGACAGGAGGCAGGAGCCCAAGATCCGGTTATTGACATTCTGTCAAGATATCCACGCTTTTTATGTATTATCTTGTAGCTTCCGTCAGACGATAGGAAGGAAAAAATAAAGACGCGCACACAATGCCTTTGTTTCTCCCATCCTTACTCCAACATCGGTATTCAGGAAAGTCTATAGAATAAAGGACTTCCTCTTATCACTCTTTTAATCAAACCCCCTACCATCACCCATTTCATCTTCACACCTGAGAGAGAGAGAGAGAGAGAGAGAGAGAGAGATTCAGGGAAAGGGTTACGCGGCTAGAGCTGTATTTCAAACGGATCCCTAATAATTTGTAATGTCTGTTGCTGCTGACATAACGCATTAACACCAATGCAATGATGAAGCCTACCATCACAGTTATTCCTTTTATTGTTAATGCTTATGCCTACGTACACAATGCATCATTACATATTGTACTATTGCAATGATGGAAATCTATACAAAACGTTGGAATGCTAATACTACTATTGCTACGGATATTACCACAACCACTTCCAATAATAATAATAATAATAATAATAATAATAATAATAATAATAATAATCATAATAATAATAATAAACATTCGTACCAATTTATTATAAATCTTATTAGCTAATAAGAGGAGAAGCAAACTTTCACAAAATGCAGAGTCGAATGTTAAAATATATTGGAAGAAAATTATATTACAAGAAATAAGCAAATACATCTTGAGATATGAGAGGTTTGCTAACACTTAATGAATATAATTAACAACTCTTTCCTAAGTAATAATACTCTATGATTTACTGTGCTATTAAAAAGACAATTATGCTAAAGGTTGGAATAATCTAAGACAAAAATTAATTATGGTAAACTGAAAAAAAGATAATAGTTCAGAGAGTATCCCTCCTACGTAGCTCAAGTAAAGTGCAGAGTAACAAAAGCCCAAAGAATTACGAAAAATTAAAGAGAAATAACAAAGTAGAAATAAATGGAGCAAGGTTCCAAAATAACACAGGGAACTCTCAGAACTAACAATAAGCACGGGCAAAGAACTTAAACAGCCAATAATGAATATGATATAATGGACCGATGCGGCTGTTCCCACACTTGGGAGGGTAAAAATAAAAATGCAAAGAAAGGAAATATAAGAGAATGGTGGTTTCTTCCTCTGCTTACATTGACTGAATCGTTTTAAAAACTACTGAAACACAATGTCGTCATTTTGCAAAAATGATTTACACACGCGGTTTGATATAAAAAAATCAGTACGTGTGAATTTATTTCTTTCACATTCTCATAACTGTCAAGAATCGAAATAGTTTACGAATCAAGGCATGCGGATTTGCCGCAAAACTCACTTTCTACCTCAGGTAACTACATACAGCACAAAGATCTCAATTGACTGAGCCATGAAAAATTTCTGTAAAAAATTGCAGACTACAAAATTCAACGTAAGACGTGAGTCACGCTTCATCAGTTCTACAAAATGCTCAATAAAAGAAGGTTAAGCAAGCAAAGAAAAGGGGTACTCATGGCCAATAAGAGAGCTTCAATGATAGTACTTTCCAAATTATATTAACATCTCATATATGTAGAGTATGAAAAGTTCTTACATAGGATAAAAATCAAGCAACGCATACCACAGATAACAGCCGTTACTGAAAAATAGAATTATAAATGCAGCTTCTTTTTAACAAATGAACTGGAGGAAAAGGAAATACGAACTGGATCACAGAACTCGCCTAGTTTTAAAACTGAAGTATAAACTAAACTTCGCTTGATCATGGTAGATACTACACTACTACGAGCCACCATACCTGACCTGCGAAAATTAAACAATCATGAAGCGTTCTCCATCAGGTTTCCGGCCTGGGATATCTAACATCAATATTCTTATTAATGAATAGGTAAGATCATCATTTCGCGAAGTCCTGTTACTGCACACTTGCATGAATTTTTTCTTTTAACGTGCTCTTTTCCCATTTGTATCTACGATGCCTTCTTTTGAAGGACTTTAGTAGAAGTCTCGGTAGGCTGCCCTGCCTGTCATCGCTTAGAAGCGTATTACATGTATTGTAAACTTTTCTCCCAGCAGCAAGGAGACGTTCTTTCGACAGTCGAGACGTGTGAGGTGTTGTTATGTTTTTAGAGGATGTTTTGGCTTTGGCAAACTTGCATGAATTCCACATAGTATTTTACAATGGACTGTAATTCAACTTATTTCCTTACAAAACATGAGGCACAAAGCCATATATTATATATATATTATATAAATCATATTTTTTATATCCATTTTCATTTGATGAAATAATTTGAAAAACTTCTTACACAGGATCAAATTAAGAAAGCGCACATGCCAAAGATACAAGTAAGGGCACAAACACCCGGGCCAGCCCGACTGACTCTTAAATTTCCTCTCCAGCTGCTGTTGCTCTGAGTATGCCTATTTCAAATTAAATGTTCTTGTTATTAACTTTGAGGCTTCCATTTTCATCTAATCATTTCCCTAAGATTAAGAGGTTTAAACTCCTACTGTTTTTTAAGGCACTTTTTTGTTTCTTTTTAGCGTTTTTTTTTTATCTCCAGTAGAAATATCCCTTTTGCCACTCTTTTCTTTTAAAATATTTTTATTTTATTTCATTTTCATTTGGAATTGTTCATTTCCCACTTCTATAAGAGAAAATTATTTTCCTTTTCATTTCTATGGAATCCATCATTCCACTTGGGACAACATGGTTACCTTTTCCTTTTGAATCATTTATTTTCTTTTCCTCGCAACCCTTGATTTTTTGACAGTAACTATTGACTTTCATAATTTCATTTGGACCCATTCATTAACCTTTTAATTTCTTTGGCCACAGACAATTTTCCTGTTTTCTTCCATCGAAGTAATTTATTTTATTTTGGAGCCATTACGGTCTTTTGTTAATTTTCCTTTTGAAACAATTCCCCTTCCGTTATACCCCTCCCATGTTACGCTCAAAGAAAACAGTAAGAAAAAATATAATGGCTAATATAAGCAATCCTTTATGCGCAGTAATCATGCGTTTCTTGAGGTAAAAAAAGACAAAAAAAATCCGATTCAAAAGGCAACCAGTCATAAAAGACGCGTCAGAAGTAACGGTTTCTAAACACCCGGAGAAAAAGAGATGGCGTAAGAAGAAGACAGCACTCTGAATTCTCGAGATGAGGGGCGCCGACAGGATGCAATAAAACCCTCTGCAACCGCAAGAAGGTTGTGAACCATCTGCCCATACGCTTGCAGATCGATTAATAACAGCAGTGAGAGTGATCGAGATAAAAGGCGTCTTAAGAAGGGTCACATCACTGCAAAGGGTGGTATTGGTTCGACCACTAAAACGAGGTGCTATAAAACCAGATTCCGAAAACTCCAACTTCTACTTGTCTATAGTATAGACAATGAGAGTAAAAAAAAAAAAAAAAAGATACGTGTGTAAAATAATCACAAATAAAACCAACCTGGGTCCAATTTGTTGATTAAACAAACTAGCGACATACAAATAGGGGGTCATCGTCGCCTAGCCAATTAGGAATGGTAATTTTACTGGGCATGAAACTGGATGCCCAGGTTTACTTCTCGCAGAAAATAATTCCTTCCATAAACGATTCGTATTCACCTCGAAGAAATTCTGAGTTTTATAACTTCATATCGTGCGTGTGGGGAGAGAGAGAGAGAGAGAGAGAGAGAGAGAGAGAGAGAGAGAGAGAGAGAGAGAGAGAGAGAGAGAGAGAGCTGCCCTAAAAGCACATAAAACAATTTGGAGTCAATTAGTATGACTACAGTTACTTCAGACTTCAACTAATGGACGTAAGAATCATCATAAAGAAAAAATTACAAATTGATGTTAGGGTTTTAAAGCTATAAAAATATTAAAATTGCATGTAATAGTTTATTATAAGCTCCATTTAAATCCTCAATACATACTCAGTGCTCTAGATACTAAAAATTATTTATCTGAACCACTTGCCGAATAATAAACTTGAACACGCACAGAGAGAGAGAGAGAGAGAGAGAGAGAGAGAGAGAGAGAGAGAGAGAGAGAGATATTTATAGGTAAAATGACAAATTAATGAACGATATATGCTTCAATGAACACACGTGACCGTAACCCCGCCCCCCCAAAAAAAATCCAAATTAATTCAAGAAAGATTACCATATAAGGTCCCAGGAAATGGCAGCTGTACATGAGTCTTAACACTGCCCAATTTCTTTTTACTGAGGCAGTATACCTTTGTGCAATATCCGCAAAGTGATACATACATACATATATATGTGTGTGTATATATAAATGTATATATATATATATATATATATATATATATACATATATATATAATATATATGTGTATAAATGTATATATATATATTATATTTATATATATATATATATATATTTATATATACATAAATCTATACATATATACATATATAATTATATATGCATATATATACATATACATATATATTATATATACATATATATATATATATATATATACATATAAATATATACATAATATAATATATATCTATATACATATAATATATATATATATATATATATATATATATATATATATATATATATATATATAATATGTAATAGTGTGTCCAGTGGTAGATCACGGCACGAGTATACTCTAAACTTTGAAATACCACACAGGGCAAGGTGTTAGGATAGGGAAAAAACAATGAATGATTTAAAACTATCTGACTGTAAGGTTGGAGAAGTCACAAGGGTGATTGCGATGTGGAAATGGAATACACAGTTAAATAAGTGATACCGAACGGGGGGTATAATTGGTAGGTCTGGGCAGCCAGAGTAAATCTGAAGGAAATTTGTTCTGAAATGGGAATGATTATTCGAAATACTGTGCACAGTTTCAAAATTGCACATTTCAAAATATAAATAGGAATGAGAAAACGGTGAGGCAAAAATTTATGTAGGTTGAAAAGTTAATGGGTGTAATGGTGATTAGTGACTGAGATATATATCTAATCACTGATTTGGGTAGCTTTAGAATCGACCATAAACAGAATTAAGACGATCGAGTTTCAGAGAAAAACTGAAGACATTTATAAAAGTACATAATCAGTAGTACACATCCATAACTGCAAGTATGCCTGACTCAATTTAAAGCATAACTTACAAAACAGTAACCTAACCTATATAGCTCAACGGGACCCAGGTAGTTAAGTGAAAATTAACCGAAAAATCTTATAAACTTTACAAAAAATTTTCACATCTATCAAACATATTGGTAAATATCACTAATAAAGATTCGATATGTTCTACTAGCATATTTACTGCTTGTATATGTGTGTGTATATGTGTGTGTATATGTATATATATATATATATATATATATATATATATATATATATATATATATATATATATATATATATATATCTATATATGTATATATCTATATCTATATCTATATATATATCTATATATATAGTATATATAATATATATATGTGTGTGTATATTATATACAATATAATTTAGTTATTGGCAAACCTCCCGATTATTATTAATATTATTCCAAACCTCATTTAAACCGACTCTATAATTAAATACGTCATCGTAAGGCCACGAAGCAGTCGCTATAAGTTCCGAAGGTACAAACGAAGAACAAACGAACGAATTAACGAGGAAATTCGCATTTGAAAGAATAAAAAAAAAAACCATCGTACATCTTGCACGTCGCGTTGGGCAAGAAAGAGTTTAGCAACTTCTTGTTCTAACGCGTAGGGGAGGAAATCCAATTTTGTTTATCGCAATTTCCAATTTTACTGATTTCAAACAAATAAGCCCCTACCAGTTAATATCCTCATGAAAGGGACATTAGGGTGAATAACTGAGACAGGTGTCTGTGTTTGTGTTTGTCTGTTTGTCATACAGGGTACGGGCTTGAATTTGATTTATAACCTAAGTTGAGTCACATAGGGGCCGCGTATGAAATTTCGTATTGATTGGTCAAGCGGTTTGGATTTCTGTAGTGCACAAACATACAAACATTCACTTTTATTATGTATAAATATATATATATATATATATATATATATATATATATATATATATATATATATATATATATATATATGTATATATATATATATGTAATATAGTGTATGTGTGTGTGTGTTTCAAGATGAATGCTGTTACTGTGTAATGTACTTGCTATGATTCGGGTAATTAACAAACAATTCTGTTATTCTGTGATATTTGTAATTGTTACCGATTCAGGTAATTGTAAAAATTCAAATGGTATTTTGTGTGTTCCGTTACAAATCATGGGACACGAATAGCATCCTCGTGCAGAACGACCCGATGTCACTTTTGTTAAAACAGATTCTGAGAAACTCAACCGTCTTCTCTACCGTTTACAAATCACGGGACATCTGAATGAATTTATGAAACTGCTATACGATGTCAGAACGACTCTTGATGTCACGTTTGTTAAACAGAAACCATTCCTTGCTGAATCTACCTCTTTTATACAATAATCATGAATGGCATCGCGTCAATTGAAATAAAATAAAATTAGATTCATCTTCCTTACGGCGAAAACAAAGCAAAATATATTATACAACGGCAACCAATCGCTTAAATTGAAATAAAATAAAATTAGATTCATATTCCTTCATGGCGAAAGCAAAGCAAAATATATCAAACAACAGCAACCAATTTCAAACCAAAACTAACGCAAAATTGATCCGACAGAGAGAGAGAGAGAGAGAGAGAGAGGTAGTAGCATCCACTCTAAATCCTATTTGGAACGGACCCAAAACAGCGACACATATGGTCATCGCGTCCGGCAGATCCTCAGCTACCTGTATTTAATCCCCTTCCCGGAAAGCTATGGCGGCAACCACACGAGGGTAATTGCGATCTGACAGCAGATAGGCTCTTCTTGGCTGCAGGTCAACTCGTAGTCATATCAACTCGTAGGTCTATAGATCTTGAGTAATGGCAATCTTGAGAATGGCAACGTATATGATTTTATATTCTTATACTAACGAGTTCTTGTTAATTTCACAATAATTAAAAACACTGACAAATGGTTACTATTCATAATTAACAATGTGAAAAAAATATTTGGAAATTCATGCACGCTTCTCTCTCTCTCTCTCTCTCTCTCTCTCTCTCTCTCTCTCTCTCTCTCTCTCTCTCTCTCATTTTTCAGCGTTAACAGAAATTTTAGAGAAAAAATTATAATTTCTTGTATCAGCTGAAATGAAATTTATGATAAGAACTAAGAACGACAAGATTAACGGAACCATTTAGGGCGTGAGGATCCTTTTACGGTGAGGTAGCCGGGTCACCAATTTTTACAGGAAAAAGGAAACACCCAACGCTTCTTTAGGTCTTGCCTAAAGATACTAGCGTATGTTTGAAGTATTCATGTATACGCCAGTA
>NC_089792.1:30918670-30948670 GCF_040412425.1 Macrobrachium rosenbergii | reverse complement strand
ACGCGGTATTTCACGTATTCAGTCATAATGAGGAAAGATGATGGGTCAGATGTTAGCTATCGGTCAAAACTAATTCGGTAAGGGTATCGCATTCTTTCCTTGAACTCTCAAGAGTAAGTTTAATGTTTGAAGGAATATCTTTTTCGCAAATTTATTCTATTTAAGTTTTTTATTACAATTTTACAACACACACAATATCCATCACGCATGTAAAAGAATTGATCTCGTAACTAAAGGGTTTAATAGATATAAAAACGACTATGATATAAATAGTCACCAAGATGGTAATATGTAAAGAATAACTTCAAAAGCAATGAAAATGAGAACAAGATTGCTCATTATGAATGGAACGGGCACAGTTACAGAAATATCTACTCATTAACAAAAGTCTTACCAGTGGGAAAAGGCCATCTTACGCGTGAATTTTGTACCATATGATTATCAAGTGACGCTTTACGTAATGGACTGGAACGGCCAGTTCATCCACATATATGTCGAAAACACCTAAAAACTTGAAAACTAAGCTACAAAACTGCTCAGAGAAATCAACTGCGTTCATACTTATAACCGAGTTAAAACGCATACGATAATTAATGAAACATATTGTATAAGAATGTTTTAGATTTGACTTCCACACCAGATCTTCATTTGTCTTGCTTTACCAACTGTAGTGAAAGAATAGAAAAAGACTACAGAAAAAAAAAATTGATGTTTAAACATACAGTATTCATTACAAAATGTGGCAGGACCACAGTGTTTACGTATCAATAGGAACACTGAATTATGTTACATGTTAATGATATCAATAAGATGATTGTTATAAAAAAACAGGTTTAAAAATAATAATCAACAGAATTTCCACACAGCTGATTTACTTCATCGATGCGTTACCTTTTCCTCTTCCAGAAGGCACTGTCATTTTAACATTTAAATACATATATAACGGTTTTTCCATGCAGCATGTTACGTAAATTTTTCATTTTAACATTTAAATAGATAAATAACGGTTTTCCATGCAGCATGTCACATAAATTTTTCATATAAGGTCCGTATTAAAATTTCTGACTTCCTTCCAACCTAATGGCCAGTAGCCCCAGTCGCCCAAAATAGATTTTTTTACGAGCTACCATATATTTCTTGAAAAATAGAAGCAGCATTCTACGCATAACTTCTGGGACAGGAGTAATAGCACACCCTAGTAACACACTGTACCTTTCTTTAGGTGCTTTATAACCAGCATTCACTGAAGCGTTTTACATGAATTAAACAGAAGAGTAACTGTATATGCAAAGGGATGGTGTTGATAGTAATTTCAAGTTGATGACATGAGGCTCTGTCATGTAATCTGCGAACAGATTTACGCTGGATTAACTGATTAACCCTTACCTAGCGTTATTACTGCCAGGGACTCACTAAGGATACGCGATAGTAATCCATAAATCATGGATATTCTTATGTGTATTTCAGACTAGTACCGCAAGAATGGTACGAAAAAGATAGTAACTACGACGGAAGCAAATAGTGCATAAAATGAGCAAGATATCAATGCATGGTCAAGTGATATTTCTTCATTTTCACGATTAAAATGGAAATAGGATCTGACAATGGCCATCTTTAACTGTACTGAAGAAACTGTATCCAGAAAAAAATATGCGAATAAGCGCACGTCTGTTATCACAAATACAAACTTCACAAGATTTCTGCCTCTTCTTTTGAGATGCTGTTATCAACTACGGTCCACAATTTTCATTTTTAATAATAAATTATTTGAATTCTGAGGGTCTTTCATGGTAACAATCAATCATTTTAGGATGAACGATCATTGCCTTCCTAAATACGAGGGTTTCATGGATACGCCACAATGGTACAACTATAAAAGTTTTTTCTGCTGATGACAGCATAATTAATTTAATTGATTTACGGGCAATTTACCTCAACTACTACCAAACATAAAACCGTAATTCACGTCATCATATACTTTGATAATCTAATTTCAGGCCTCGCTCAAAAAAAAAAAAACACCAATTCGTCATGAAAATAAATTGCCGTGTCCATAATATTGCTACTGACAATCATTTTTTTCATTTAGGCGCTGGCATTTTTTAGCAGAGTATATACGTTCACCTCACACGCTATTTGGAAAAGCAGGCTCCTATATACATCATCTATGCTAATTTTCCAAAACATAAAATAAAATATCTAAATACGACAGCAGCTCTAAAAAAAATTACGTTGTTCACAAATTCACTTTCCAAACACCATGATCTATAAGTCTGAACTAACAACTGGATGTCAAAGTGCCAGATGCTGAGGGAATTTCAGTTTTTAAATGTTTAAAATATATCTTGAGACTATATGCCATTATAAAATATTGAACTGCAACCTAATGTGGTCAGAATGCCAAATTTTATAGATAGGGCTTTAAAACATACAACAAGTATTTATAAAGTTTATTTATGGAACATAAAACATATAAACATAAAAAAAAGATGAAGAAAGAAAATATTGATGATATACATGACAGAAACGATAAAACTTCGAATATCATAAAAAAATGAAAGTTAGTGATATTACAGGATAATGAACTTAGCTGAAAAAGGGGAACTACAGATGCAAAGTGACTATGTACAACTATTCACAAACTTTACGAATGCCACGTTGGAAAAATACAACGAAAAGTATAGCAGCATAAAACGCGAAACGCTAAGCAACTGGAAAAAGTTATAATCAGTTCACTTAACCAAATGTTCTCTTCAAAAAACAAAGGAAGTTATAGATAAAAATTGCGATCGAGTGACATCCGATAAGAGTAAAACAAAAAACGCCTTCTCCCAGGGGTGAAAACACGGCTTACACCTATGACATTAGAGAGATTCAAGAAACCAATTACCAGGCAGGGGTAAGAACACCCACTTCATCCTGAAAAAAGGAATCTTTGGCAGATAAAACAGTTCAGAGGACTCTTAGTTAACATTCATAACTATTTCCAGATAGAAATCAATCTGCAAAGAATAATCAAATCATCGGTCTCCGGTCTGCTGTTTCAAGAAAATGTTATCATATGATAAATAATAGGACATTGATCACAATGTCCGAGAGAAAAATATAAATTCTTTGGTCACTGAGGACAAGACCATCAGTGAGATTTTATGATTTCTCTGCCTTATCAGACTAACAATAAATTTCATCTTGAGCATCAGGGGATGAAAGGTGTCTACAAATGAAATAATACTGATATATTAAATTCTACTGATCTAATTTTCTCTCTCCTAGTGTGACTGGTATGACACAAATTTCTGATTATGAAAATGTAAAGCACAATGCAATAACCAATAATTTCAAATATTCATCATCATTAACCTCTTTTGAAATTTCTTGCATTGAAAAATTGAAATGCTGAAAACACTGCCTAATGGAAGATGTAGAGATAGTTTCATAACTTTTCACAAGTAAGTATCAAAATGAGAAGAATGATAAATAATAGGACATTGATCACAAAGAAGCTTTAGTACTGAGGACAAGACCATCAGGAATTTATGACACCTTTTTCACATACCATAAACCAGGTAAGATACACAGCACATCAGACAAGAACCTCTTTGTCTTGCATTATGTACTGTAAGCGAAGTACGCTATACTCTTTCTCTGAAGGTATAAACGCCTGCATACACACATACATACATACATGCATACATACATATGTACAGATATATATATGTATAAACAAATATATATATTTATATATATATTATATGTATAACATATGTATATATGTACATATATATGTACATATATATGTCCATATACATACATATATACATGCATTATATAAGGTATATACATACTTACTCACAAACATGCAGAACAGATAGTCCTGAAGAAGCTTCATGTATTTAAACAAAAATCTCCGTGCTTCACCATCTGTTTAAATGAACTCATTATTAATTGTATCAATGCACAGAACCACTATGTAAGTGATCTAGTTCATATGTATATATATAATACATATGTATGTATGTATATATATATATATATATATATATATATATATATATATATATATATATATGTGTGTGTGTGTGTGTGTATATATACATAGAGTTATTATCAAAGGAGTGACAAGACAAAAGAGTGACAAAAAATAAGAGAAAATCAAAAGAAATGACATGACAAAAAGAGTGACAAAAAAATACAGAAATTCAAAGGGTGACATAACGAAATAGTGACAAAAAAACTCAATAGAAATGTCTTTCACAACTGCTATGAAACAGTTATTCATTCGCATCCGAAAAAGTACTTCCATCAGAACCAGATTGTGCAGCAGCAGATTTAGTGATCCCAGATAGTATAGATTACCAAGTGGAGAAAAAACTTTTTATTGTTTGACACAAAAAGATGGAGACTTGGCTAAAACGAGGCAACAGGAGAACGTAGGAATTATTGGATTTGGAATTGACGCAAGGAAACCTGCTAACTCTGGTCTGGTTTCTTGTTGGAACGTTTTAAACTTGCCAGCTTTTCCATCAAATATATACTGGATGCCCATTCACTACATGTTCATGGACAAATGTTTTCCAGCTGTTTATGCCTTACTGCCTGGAAAAACACAAGAGGTATTATTGCATCCATGCTTGAATTATTAATTTCAGTTGCAGAAACAAAGGAAATTGAGTTGACCCCTAAATTTATCATAGTTGATTTTGAGCTTGCAAGCATAAATGCTCAACAAAAATTTGTTTCATCTCTGTCAAATCATACATCGAAGTATCCAGAAGAATGGTCTTGTGAATATCTACAAAAATAATGAAGATGTTGCCTTAAGTATAAAAAAAAGTTGTCTGCCCTGGCATTTTTTACCTCCAGGGAAAATTTGCGATGCATTTTTATATTTTGTCAAGTTGTGCTCCATATAGCGCTGAAACAGTGTACAAATATTTTGGAGATACGTCCGCGCTGGGAAGATCTACTGCTGCAAGACGAAAGGACGACCAGGACGACTCCAGCAGAGTCACCCACCAAGATTTCCTCCAACTGTATGGAGTATTCATCATCTACAGGCATACAATCTTTCAGAACTAATAATAATAGGAAGCCTGGCACAGAAGGTTTGAAATGGTGGTGGAACGTTACCACATAAGTGTTTTTAATGATTAGAGAATTTTTAAAGATCATCGGACACACCAGAGCGGCTAATTGCTGGAATAACCAGCTAAAAAGGAAAGAACAAATCCAAGAGGGAACAGCGACTTGCTACTGTTGTAGCTAGATATGGAACTGCCTCTTGACGATTACCTAAGGGGATTGCATACAATCTTCATTTTAATGCAGCCACTGTCGATGATCCTAATATTAGTGATGGCAGAGGTTACTAGTGATGAAAATTAAAGATTAAATATTTTTCTAACATTTTTTAAAAATAGCTTAATCAGTAACATTTTAAAAATAGTTTTTATCCCATTAATGCAGCTTTATTGAATTTTTATCTTATGAACATCCATATCATATAAATATTCGCCTATTTGTTTCTCTTTCTGTAATCCACCTCAATTACCAGGCTCTTCCTTATCCAGAATTCAACATTATCGATACACCTGGACCAGGGACCAGGATCAGAAATACCATATAATTTTAAACTTAAAAGCATAAGATGCCAGCAATGGTTCGCAGCCTAATGAAAATGTTGGTAACACTGCTTATACTCATAAACAAACTGAGAAAGGGTTTGGGGGGTTGGGGAGGCCTCAAGAAGTTTCCAAGGTGGTGAGGAAAGAAGAATGTTTTGGAAGTTGGGTCAGTAGATTGGGGTTGGAACGCGTCTAACTTCCTGAGAGTTTTTTTTTTTTTTTGTCTTTACATTAATGTTTTTTTCATATTTCATTATAGTAGAAAATGTTTATTTTATGCTATTCTCACTTAAATTTTTATTATATCTTCCCATTATTTTTTACAACCTAAAAGATAAATGCAATCGAGTGCTATGGTTTGTACAAATGCAAACGCTCCTTCACTTTGGGAGATGATATGAGACAAGTGATAAAGAGCACAAAGTGTTGCCAGCATTTAAAAATTCTCATTTTAAATATTTTTAATTAGAGATGAAATACCAACAGTCGTAAAATAATGTCTTGTGTACTGTTATGATGACATGAGTGATAATCATACTTAGAGTCAACTAAACTTGTAATGAAATACTGTCCAGTAAATCAAGCAAATAAAATACAAATAAAAATGGCAACACATAATACTGTGCTAAGGAACACACACACATACACAGTATGTAGAGACAGTGACGTCAACACTGATGAAGTGTCACATGTAGATGTAAACACACACACATACACACAAGCATAAAAATAAGGCTTCCGTGATATTATGGGGTGAAATGAAGCATCATTAATTCCAATAAAACAGAAAATGATCAACTACTTTTTAGCAGTGTTTTTAAAATGAATCTGCTCTGGACACTAGTCACTGAGAAATGCCATATGTAATACAGATGTAAACATAGGGTGTTTTACACAAACAGTTTCCATAAGGCAAAATGAGTTAAGCAAATGAAATATGCTGTATATACTAGTGAATTATTCAATTACTAGTATCTTGCGACCATAAAATTTCATCCCCTAAACATGATTTCATTGTATATCTTGTGTATCATGTGGGTTGCATTTTTGATAGCCACAGATAACATTAGGCTAACCTGTTTCTTTAGTAATCCCATCTTCTTGTTAAATAAATGAAAGGAAAAATAAAAATAAGTCTTTACTTACTGAACGAATTTCATTTTCAGTAGGTTACATAGGCTATGAAAAGCGAATTTCATTTTTCAGTAGATCATACTGCACATGGTTATGCTTGTAAGCGAATTTCTTTTTCGGTAAATTGTACCAGGCTAGGCTTTCAAAGAAGATTACCAAACTTATGGCTTATGTAACATTCATAACCATCTCTAATAATTAATAACCAGTAACTATACTGCATGATCACCACTTACCAAAGAACTAACAAACCATATTTAGTACGACATAAAAAAACGAATTTGAAAATAGCTGTTTTGAGATTCTGAGGGATTTTATTTTAGCAAAGTATGTTAGTTTACCTTTATATACCCATTTTACATTCGTGTACAAAAATAAAAAATAATTAATTCCATTAATAATCTGTTTCTTTTAGCAAATAAAAAAATTATCCTAATTATTTCAGTGGTAGGCCTGAATCAGCTGTTTCTGGGAAAGTAAACATTAGCTTAGCCTACTTAAATGCATATGGCGGATGATAATTTTTTTATATGATGATGATGATATAACATCATGATAATACAGTATAAATGGGTTCAGTAAGTAAGATATCAGTTTCATTACCATTACCTTTACCTTAAACACAGCTGCAATGGCCTATTTGACTTATGCAAATGGATACAATGGATACTAGGTCAATAGTTCATAACACACATTTTGTATATTTGTATGGTAATACAATATGGTAGCAATTGGTAAAGTTGCTGTATACAAATACATTAATGGTGATAAAACCATGGTCGGCTGTGGGTAACACAGGTAGGCTACCTACCTCACGAACTGTGTCATTTACGGGAGAGAAAAAGAAGGGGTTGCATTTTTTCAAAGTGCATTGATGCAGTATATTTTGCTACAAATATGGGGGTAAATGGTAGATAATTGCCTATTGCAAGAAGCTTTCAGTGTAAAGTGTGATGGTTGTTGTTTATAAGCATAAGTGTTTACAGTTATGCATTGACAAGGTAAGGTGTGGAAGGGTACAGCTTCCTTTGAACACCAGTAGATTTTTTTACTTGCCCACATCCAACAGGGGCTTGGCTCTCTCAGTCCGCATAATCGAGAGTTTACTTATATATAAATATATATATATATATATATATATATATATATATATATATATATATATATATATATGTATCTCCACATATATACATGTATGTATATATATATATATATATATATATATATATATATATATATATAGATATATATATATAGATATATATATATAGATATATATATATAGGATATATATATATATATATATATATATATATATATAAGATATATATATATATATATATATATATATATATATATATATATATATATATATATATATATATATATACACTGTGGCTTGGTATTCTAATGCACCCAGTAAATTTAAAGTAATAATGATTTGGAGGTACAGGTAAATGAAATCTAAAGCAGAGCACCTAGTGGAAGGTGTGGTGCTTCTTAAATGGCAGATGTCTCTCTTCACATAAGGCTGTTAACAGCTTCATCTTCACTCCTCTGGAGTCCCAGAAAAAATAAAGAATTCTGCCACCGTAAGTGGTGTAAAGGTTAACAAATTTGCAACAAATGTGCAGATCACATAATTTGCAGCCTCATACCCTAGACATATTACAAAAAACTACAGAAGATACAACATACTTTACCTTGAGGTTTTGAGATGTGTTTTGGAGGCTCATCAGCAGTGCCTGAGTCCTATTACAAGCAATGCACCAATCACCTCTATCTTGTGTGTGCTCTCACTCTTTCTGGGTATTAAAGGTCCTTCCTATCCAATACCTCTTTTATATCACCTATCAAGTAATTTCTAAGTCTGCCTCTCTTCCTAACGTTTTTGTAATTATACGTTCACCTTACCAGATTATTGTCCTTAATTGTTTCTATATGACCAAACAATCTTGAACAGTGTGATCCTTTTACCTAAGCTAACATTTTGACCTACATCCTCTCTGTATCTCCATATTCCTCACCATTTTCATTCTTTTTATTCCACATTTCCGATAAAAATTTCACCTCAACAGTTTTAACTATTTTTTCATCAGTATTCAACATTCATCTCACTTCCAATGATATGATGCTTCTCTCAGCTTGTTCTTCATACATTCCAGCCTTGGATTCCATAGACTCTCCTAGTCTCTTACCATTTTTGCGCACATCCTGTTGAGTTCATTGCTTCACTTATGCTGTGACTCACTTCCTTTCTCATCAGCCGGTTACTTCTATATTACAACTGGCCATTCTTCCACCACCCACAACATCAATCCTTGCTCTGTCTCCCTGATTTCAATCTGTCATAACCTTACTCTTGCTTAAATTAGTTTACATTTTTTTTTTTTTTTGTCTTCGGTAAACACGGTCAAATCTTTTTATTAGTTTCAATGCATTCTGTTCCCTGTAACATCTGTAAACATTACCCATTTAACGCTAAACTCTCAACCTTTTCTCTATCCCACAAGCTTTGCAATTACGTCTACTGTCCTTACTCTGACGTTTTGCATTGCTCTCTTCATAGAAATAGTTTAAAGAAATAATGCCCCTTGTCTCAAATCCACTTTTACACCAAACAGCCTATCTATATTTTTTAACAAACGCTTCATCCTCATAAAAGCTTTTGATCTCTCAACTTTTCTTCATCATATTTCCCAAACATCCTTCACATTGACATTCCGTTCATTCCATCATAATCTTTCTCTAGGTCTATATATATGTCCCATAGAGCTATTCCCATATACTTTTAAACATTTAACTTACCTCTTTCACAACAAAATATGCTTGTTGCACACATACTTTTCCTTGTATAAACCCACTCTGTTATTCCTCTATCAATCATCCGTTGTCTGTCTTACTTCCTCAATCAAAATCCTGCTATAACTTGTCCCAAATATATTGAGCAATTTTAGGCATTCATAATTCTTACAGTTGCTTCTACCACTTTAATCTTTATACAGTGGAGCCGTTACTCTTCTCACCCATTACAGCACTTCAAAACCTTTCCTTAATTCAGACATGCCATTATATATCCTAGTCAATCACTCAATTTCACAATCACTACTGCAAGCAACATCTCTGTAATCCCATCAGCTGCTGGTGTCTTTCCATTCTTCAGCCTCTCAGTTTTCTTCCTTATGTCACTCGAGACACTTCCACAAATAATCGTACTAACAATTTCTGCTCTTGTTTCTCTCAGTTCGGGCTAAATAATCATTCACACTACTTACCTCACTGACCAAGGACTGCGTTCACTCTGGATATCACACACATAACTGCCTCTTTTGTTGTAAGATCTATTTGTAAATTAACCTCTGCATTTACTGTAGAACTTACTCTCCCTGAAGTTCTTACTTAATTATCACGTAAATGGACCTTAAATAATTTTATTCTTCCATTAATTAAGCCTTTCATTTCTTCATCATACCACTTACTGATTTCAGTCTCTCCTCCTACCATCCTATATCAACAAACACTCCCAGCTATCCCAGTGAACCTTATCATGGAATTTTACTTTGCAATTAGGATGTATCCAAAACTGTGTTCACCAAAAAAATATAGAAAAAAAAGAAAAATGTTATGGCTTACAAAATAAAGAGCCCAGCGAAAACGGAAAAGTGAAGAAGAAATAGAGTGAAAATTTAAGTCTGTAAAACCGAACAACACAGGAGAAGAAAAAACGAAACCAAAGTGAAATGGCTCTAGCAAAACTCCAAGAGCCTCACTGAATAAGTAGGCCATAGTTCCTACCTACAGCAACAAAACAAACGCTCACAGAATTTTCCTACAATTTTCATGGAAAAATATGTAAAGTCGTTCTTGAGTTCGAAATAAGTAAAAAGCAATGAGATACGGTCAGTTTCAATATGCAGTATTTCTTCAATGTCAAAGGCAAAATTCGACAAAACAAAAATAATACTAAGAAAAAACAAAGGATTTGGGGAGAGGGTCTCCCAGACCCCGATTTATTAAAGATACTCATTGTACCGTAGTTTCTGAGAAATCTTTATAAGCAAAAACTTGTACACTATATGACCTTTTTCCTCCAATCTTCCCATCTCTCTCTCTCTCTCTCTCGTGTGTGTGTGTGTGTGTGTGTGTGTATTGACTACATATGAGCTTCTTTCTTTATTTTTCGCAACGTAAAACTCAAAAACGCTGACAAGCCACTTCATCATGATGAGCAGAACCACCTTTCCCCGAAACCCTGTCATTAAATCGAGTAAGCGAAGAGGGCACATAACCATCAACATTGTTCAACAGCCGAAAAACTTACCAGGCGTCCATAAAATGTCAAAGACATTACCACTGCAGTGGCAGCTGCAATGAACAAGTCATGCAAGCCGCCAGCGATCTAACGACATGAAGACTACTGGGCCTTTGGGGATCTTCCCACCGCAATACTAAGTCTATATTGCAAGAAAGTGACACGTTTAAATATATTGCAATGAACCGGTAACATCATATGTACATTGTGACGATTTAAAATTTATTCAGAAGAAATCATCAAGTCTAATGGACTGCGAAAAGCTTGATATGGTTACTGGGACGACGTAACCATGTCAAAAAGATTCCCAATCATTATTATTATTATTAAAACGTTTAACCAGACCACTGTGCTGACTATCCGATCTCATAGGGCTGGCCCGAAGGATTAGGATGAAATGGCAAGTCTAGGCTAGAAGCCTAGCACTGGGGCCAAATAGGTCACTCGCTAATGATGAATGAGCGAAAATGAAAATGAAATTAAAAGCTGTAAAAAGGCATACGCTTTCATACTGGAACACACACACAATAAATACACTTATACTCATGTTTCCATATACACTCACTAAAAAGGTATATTAAAATTCAAAATAAATCAAGTAAAATCATAAAATTTACTTATTTTAAAATTTATTATACTGATTGACTGATTTTTTTACATTTTATCAGTTAACTCACAGCTTCTCATGAACATTAAAATGGGTACTCCTGAAAATGTTGAAGATTCCGACAAAATTTTGTTGGTTTATTTCCAAAATTTGATAATCGCTGCAGGTTATATTTTGGACATTCACACAGTACATGCTTAACTGTTATCAACACATTGCAATCTGGGCATTTGGGAGGAGGGCCACATGGACTGTTCATTAAGTGTCCATGTGTCAAACGAGTATGGCCTATTCGAAGACGCGTCAGAATTACTTGTGTGTCTCTCTCTCTGATATGACGAACTCCATTTTCCAACACTGGATTTTATCTGTTTTAATTTATTATTTTCAGGTTCTTCGTTCCATATATTTTGCCATTTACTTACAATGATTGTTTTTATATATCTTGTATAGTCACTAATAGGGATGTCTACATTTGCTCTTGTCATGTGGACCGCTTCTTTAGCTGCTTTATCAGCCTCTTCATTTCCCTTAATCCCTACATGGGCAGGGATCCAACATATTTCAATAATTTATGTAGTGAAAACTTATATGTTGTGTAATATTTTTTTTATTATAGCTTTGAATGGCCTATTTAGCGCTTCTGGAGTCGCTATAAATCACAAAATTATTACATGAGGCTTCTCTAATTATTTTTATGGCCGATACTTTCGCACATAACTCAGCTGTAAATACTGAGGCGTTATCTGTTAGAGAGAACTGATACGTTTTGTCTGGGGATACTGCAGCATATCCCACTCCGTATTGTGACTTAGATCCGTCGGTGTATATTGCGTAATGTGGACCTTTTCGGATTATATGTTCTACTGTATGTTGTCTATGGTATTCTGGAGTATATGAATGACTTTTTGATAAATATTTCAAGTGTGTACAAATTCTCATTTTATTCATTGTCCAAGGAGGAGGTAATGTTAATATTAAAGGTAATTATATGTTTATATTTAGCGACTCAATCTTCCAGCTCTAATTGGGAAAGGATGTGGATGATTGCTTATAAACACATCTCTTAATACAAATAATTTTTTTGGTTGGAGAATCATTTGTCTGAATTCTCAGAGCACTCTTCACTGTTACTAGCTCTCTATGGAGAGAGAGGTAGTTCGCCACATTCAACTTGTAAAGAAGACGTTGCTGGTGATCAAAAAGCTCCTGAACATATTCTAAGACCTCCATTATGAACTGGGTCTACTGTTTTCAGCGTTGCGTCTGATGCCGAGCCATATATTTCGCTTCCATAATCAACGATAGACAGCACTGTTGCTTTATGCAGTAAAGTAAGGGTATGTCTATTGGTTCCCCAAAGTAGTGCCGAGTATGCAATTGCTTTGCAATTATCAGCAGAATAGCAAGTGCTAGCTGGTCTGCATAATTAAAGACAACCCTGATATCATACCCCCTCCATTTTAAACACAAGAGAAGAGCCAGTTCCACAGCGTAAGTACGAGTAGAAATATTTTGCTTAGGTTTATGCTAGGTGAAAAGTGACTGCAATCAGGTTTTGTTAGGTAATTGATAGACCACATGCATGCCAAATTAGTTCATGAGAAGAGAGAGCGTATTATGTTTTATTTCCATGGCAAGATTTTTGTGCTATCCATGTTAGCTGCATGTTTTAAGAATAGGAAGCTAAAAGTAACTCAGCCGAATTGCTAAAGTTGTTAGTGGTCCCTGACATTCCTTCGTGATAAGGACAATTTGAAAGTCCCGAATTCCCAGATAGGCACACTGTAGAGCGATTTGTCAAAAGTTTTTGAAACCAGCTATTTTTGCATCACTGGATTTATCTTGTTTCTCTCTCTCTCTCTCTTTCGTTAGATCGATAGGGAAAGCTTGGAATTTTTTCAATTTAGGAATCTAAATTTCCGCTCTCGTCAAGATGAGAGAATAGTTAAATTCAACATGGAATCTTCAAACCAACCATTAAAATTTTATTGAGCCCATCCTATAAATCGTCCGCCATCTTTGATTAAAAAGTTCCATTAGAAATTCCATTGTTATAAAAACTAACACACAAGCTCATATATAAATCCCTTTCTTTCACTCAGCTAATTTTTATCCATACGTCTGTGCACCTCGCTGCATTTTTGAAAGTAATAAACTTTTAATTTTTTAACTGAGTAGGATATTCCTTGGCGATCCCATTTATTCCTGTAAATTTATTTATTGACGAATATTAGCAAAATTTCCTTTTTCATTCATTACAGGAGCCTCTGAGAATGGGAAAAAAGGGTAGGCTCAGGTAAAAGGCCAGAAACCAGGTCAAAGAAAACCCCACCTGCCTAACTCATTCATTCACTGCAGATGTCAAACTGAGACCAGAAGTAAACACTTGAGTACTATTATCAGTCACGTGTGAGCTAAGGTTTGTTTTGACAAGTGAGACATACTGAACCTGTTCACTGAACAGCCCTAAGATCTTTTTAGACATTTTGATGATTTCAAACATTGGGTCACGCCTTTTCACATAAGCATTATCTCAAGATGTTTAGACATCCAGAGCCCAGACAAAAACTTTCCCAGGACTCAAGTTCTACATGTTCGCTGGAAAGGACATGGGACTGTCAGGAAAAGCCCTGAGGGATTGGGTCCAAGGGAGAGTAGACTTGCTATTTTGCCAAGGTGGAAAGAGAAGCAGCAAGACAGGAGGAGGAGAAAGAAAGTAAAGGTCCCAGGAGAAACAAGAAGAGGCAGAAAGACAGGAGAAGAGAAAGAAAGAAAGATTTCAGGAGAAGGAACAAAAGAAAGGACAGGAAAAGGAGAAAGAGAAGAAGAGCCTTTGAGGAGAGAGAGGCAGAAAGGACAGAAGAGGCAGTGAAAGAGAAAGAAAGAAAAGCACAGGAGAAAGAGAAGAGGCAGAAAGACAGGAGAAGGAGAAAGAAACACAGGCAGGAGGGAGAAAGAAAGAGCTCATCAGCTTGCAATGGCAGCTCACAACAGGCGCAACACACCAACACCCTCTCCTCACTCAACCCTCAGCAGTGTAGGCACCCTCATAAGAAAATGGGATGAAGCTGAGCCTGAAGCCTGGCTCGACCATATTGAAAAGGTCCTGACGACCTATCAGCCCTCTACTGAAGAAGTGTCTCTGATCCTGGGAAAGCACCTTGAAGGGAAAGGTGCCATTGCATTCAATGCTCTCCCCTGAGGATCAAGGAAATCTTGCCCTTGTCTGCCAAGCCATCATAAAGGCTTTTGAAATAACTCCTGACCATTGGAGGAAAAGGTGGAGAAATATGCCCAAGGAATCAGGCCAAACCTGGTCTGAGTGGATCTTCAAAAAGACCCAGGCCCTAAAACGATGGCTAGAATCTCTGAAAGCCACTAGTGTGGAGGATGTCCTTGAACTCTTCCAGCTCGAGGACTTCTTATTTTATGCCCCACCAGCTCTCGCCACTCATCTATGCGATAAGGCGCCTAAGACAGTGGTTGAGTGCTGCCGTTGGGCTGACATATGGGATACACATCATCCCCATCTTAGTTCCCATGGACTAAAATTATATCCCTCCTCGCCTGCCTTAACCAACTCCCAGCAACCTCACAAGAATGGGCACCCCCATAAGAAACCCATGTGTTGGTGTTGTAAGAGACCAGGGCACCCCATTGAACAGTGCTGCTTGAAGGCTGAGAATCAGCCAGAAGACCCCTCTAAGTCCTCAAATGGTGACAACACCCCAACGAGCCACACCTGGGTCATGGACGAAGGGTATAAAGGGCCTTCTCCTCCTATGGGACAGTGCCAGGTAAAGATTATAGCCAGGCTTATTGCCCCACTTGCAAAGTCTATGGGAACTCTGCCCAATGGACAAAATGCCCTAATAGTAATCAGTCAAGCATGCCCGCCCTTGCCTTGGCAGTCACCGACCCAACATCTTTAGGTCCTCCAGCCCAGGGTCCCATTTATGTGACACTTCCCCCAGGTAGGTGACCAGCCAGCCAGGTCAAGGCATTTGACGATTCTGACGCATAATGTCACTCATAAAGGAAGACAAAGTTCCTCGTGGAGCTATTATTAACAGGCATAAACTCGTCACGATTGAAGGTATCAATCACTTTAAGATGATACTTCCTACTGTAAAGTTGAGGATCACGAGACCTTATAGATCTGAAATCTGCGACCTTGCAGTTGCAGATATATTCCTGGAGGTTATGACATCCTCCTGGGGTAGGATTTCCAGTCCCCATCTAAGTTACAACATTCCAGAGGCCCAAATCCCCCAAATCATTCATTAGGCATGAGTAAGCCTGCTTTTTGTTCCTGACCAGCGCCACCTGAGTACAATGTGCAGTGGTCCCCTCCATCAAGATCGATTCTGATCCCATTCCAGTGCGGCCTGTCCAGTGCTAGTGCCCAAGGGTCCCAAATAGGTCCCTCAGGAGATCCCACACTTGATTCACAATCTCTGCCAGTGTCACGCTGGGTGCTGGGCAGTGCCCAAACTCTGTCCATCCCGAATGACAAGCAGGTCAGCTCAAATATTGTGCCTGACCCTACCAACCCAATTGCCAGTGCCAGGCAGCCCTGATCTCCATTTCAGAGACCAGTCAGGCCTCTCTCTTCTCCTGGTTTGGCTCCATTACTAATGCCAGTAAGAGAGATGGATCCTTCCGACCATAGCTGAAGCTCACCCAAAGGTGTGGCCTCGCAACCCGTGCCTGAGCTGGACACTCTTACCTGCGAGCCTCTCATGCCCCCCACGACCGCTTCCTCTCTGTCTCAGTCCACCACAGACACAACAGTGAGTAGGATTCTGCATGTCTCCAAATGATAGCCTGGATAGAACTCAAGGAACTGTGATCGATCATGGTAGAGTTTGTAAAAGGGCCCCTGTTTCAGCCGTCAAAGAAGCCGACACAGGTGGCACTCAAATACTGGCCCCCCTTGGGCTTGGTTCCACCGATTCCCCAACCAATACAAACCATCAAAGTAAGAGAGGTCTGTGGAGGAAATACCATGGGCGTGTATCATTCCAGGTAGCTTAAAGAGAGCCCTTTGAGCTCTCCTGGCACCCGTGCCAAAATGGCACAGTGCCATCCCTTTATCCTATGAAGACTTTGGCACCTCTATCCAGAAGAGGGTGTTAAGGTCCTTCAGCTATTTATTTCCTTTATAAATCTATCCCTTATTCTTTTCCTTTAACATTTCCTTTCCTTACTTTTGATTATTACTCACATTTATTTTATGCCTTACCAAGGCCTCCATTTTACTTTAATCTCCTCTGCCAATGCAGAGTGCCATTAACAGATATGCCTATCACAGCATGATGCATTTAAGATACGATATGCCATCGCCATTAGTTATTATCATATGAGTGACAACTTGGCACCGTGCCATTATCGTAGATGCTGGAAAATGAATCCTGCTGGAGGAGTCGCGCCCTCTGGCTGCCTTTGCGGCCTTCTTGGGCTAAGATGAACCTTGCAGTTTCCCATAGGCTAAGGAATGTAATTTCGGCATGTTTAATCATCATCTTTTATTAACAATCATTGATTACTCTGAATCTGTCACCTATTCTCTTTGTGAATCTCCGTAATAAATCTCAAGTCTCAGACTCACAACCTTGTGTTTATAGTGCCCAAATAGCACTGAGCTGTTGCTAAAGTTTTGTGGAAGCACCTAACCAAGCCCACGTTTACCTTACTGTCATGCCTCTTCAAGGCAGACAAACTGGATGTGTGCAAAATTCATAACTGATTTTTATTAAGAGCGCATGAAGTATCTCTAGAATAGACATATTAATTCATTGTTTTAACTATACCATTACATTGTGAAAAATATTCTGATTAATGCTGCCTTAACATAATAGGAATTTGCTGATAAGAATATGTCATTTCTAGCAGCAAGTATTTATTGTGTAAGTTAATGTAAAATGTCACAGTGTTGTTTTTGCCTCTGGAATTAATTGCTAAGCAAAATTTAAGTTAAGTATATAAGGCATAAGGGGAAAATGAGAGAAATAAAGTAAAGTCTTTTAAGTAAGTTTGCTTGCTGGTAATCATTCTCATCCGATCTAGGTGTGAATGCTAATTTGCTGGGAAGGTGCAACAAATAGAACCTCTTTCCAGCAACCTAACGTATTTTACATCCGTAATGTAGCAGAAGAAAAAATAAAATTAATTTCAATTGTTCAATTACTAGAACTTGGGTTTCCACTCGCCCTTCATAAACACTCTCCTTCATTCCCCAAAATGGTTAAGCCTAACCCTTCTCTCTGTTCAAAATGACTGCCTAAGGCCTTATTTCCAGGTGACCGTCGTATCTTCCCCGCATCAAGGCAGCGGCAAGGAGGAGCCAAAAAAAAAAAGAGAAAGACGACACCGCCCGCTATGTTAACCCTCCACGAGGTTGACTGCTGCCATGTAGCCTATATAGAAAATGTGACAAAGACTGACCTTTGCGCCACCTAGTTGGACACGATGCATAATCCCCGAAGGCTATTTATAGGCAATGCAACAGAAATCGGGAGAGAGAAGCGCTCTGAACACCACCCAGGACAGATGTCCTCAACCTTGCCTGACCCACAAACTTTCCACGTGTTCGACCTCGAGGTTCGAACCAGTATACCTTTATAGTGGCATTTTAATTCCCTCCTCCATCGTCAGCCCCTTATCGAACGAGGACACCATCAACTTGACGAAGGTAATGTACTGGAATAAGGTTTCTTAGTCAGTCATGATTCCTCTTATTTCTCTGTCTGATTTTTTATTTATTTTCCATTGTGTGATCACCTTCAGTAATTTGTGTTGGAGCATTCTGTGTTAAAGTAATTATGCATTTAGTGGCGAACTGAGTTATTTGGCACCATCTATGCAATTCCTCAGTCCCCTTTGAGCATCTTATTATTCTTGCAAGTAACTGTCTTTCATATATATTGCAGATAGGCTTCGACTGTGGAACCACTCAGCTCTATCTAAGTGCAGTCCCCCTTCTACATCCACTGCGATGTTTCCTGTTATGAAGACATCATTGGCGTAGAATATTTATTCTGTGTAGGATTCATTCATTTAGCAGGCCCTTATTAGTACTTGCCAGTAATTCGTCATTCTTCTGACCTGTGTTTTGTTATGTAAATAAAATTGTTAAGAGAACCCCTGAGTTTACGTAATTTTCCTCATGCATGAAGAAGGTCCTAAGCCACAGATTTTCAGTTGTTTGTCTAAGAATTGTCCAAATATTGAGTTAGATGTGTAATAAATATAAGGAACTCCTGCATCATCCGTTACCACCCAGATTCAAGTAAGTATCCCTATTATATATATATATATATATATATATATATATATATATATATATATATATATATATATATATATGTATATATATATATATATGTATGTATGTATATATACATATATATATGTATATGTATATATATATATATATATATATATATATATATATATATATATATATATATATATATATATATATATATATATATTTGTACTCCTGGTGATACTTGTAAAAAGGCAGTCACTAGATCAAGGAAGAGATTAGAGATTTTCGAGGAAGGGCAATTTTTCATAACCTGTCTTTGTTAGTCAGCTTGTTATTAATGTGACTTTCCTTCTTAAGAGTGCAATGATGCACTAGGTTGATGTAATTTATGTATTCCATTAAAACAAAGTGTCCACATTTAAGAATTGACTAACAAAGACAGGTTATGGGAAAACATTGCCACTTCCCCGAAGAATCTCTTAATCCACTTCCTTGATCTAGTGACTGCTTGAGCCTTTTTTGCAAGTATCACCTTCCAGGAGGCCAAATCCCCGCTGGAGGCATAGACGAGCTGGCAAAGGGGATTAATTCCAAAAAGAGAAAGTTGAACACATGGTTCCCATATGGCTCACACATGGCTGAGTGACATAGGAAATGGGTTGCAAATTGAGCAACAATAACGCCACCTGGAAAGAGGAAAACATAATCCCTTACAAGGGCATAGAAGGACAAACAACGACCCATGCCCTCTCAGAACTTGGGTAACCAGAGAAACACTTGGCCCTGGACACCAGACACTTGTCCCTTGCCTCATCCGCTCCATAAGAGCCCTGATTTTCCCACGTGGCTGCTTTGAGCCTCAGTCTTCTTTTGTGGTGAAGCCCCTTAATTCATGCCCTCCCTGCTGGCGCTGAAGACGAGGTCTCCTGTCTCCTATGGAAAGGTAATGTACCCACAGCAAGGTTTTCAACCAGTCACGACGCTATTATTCTTCTACTGAACTTATTTTCCTTTCTAAACTGCAATCTTTTCACAAGACCTGATTTCTTTAGTACAGTGAGCAAATTATTCCATTTCACGTTCATTCCAGTGCCTAAAATCGAGTTGTTGGCACCTTATGTGCAACACCCCAACCCCGATTCTGTCATTCACTACTTACTGACAAATGTGTAACGGCAATGCATTCTCGTTGCAGATGGAGATGCTAGCTGTGGAATCATCTGTTCACCTTACTGTGGCTTGACTTGGTTACAACCACCCTCACCAACAGTGTTCTATGCGAATTTTTCTCCTATTTCTGTTATTGGTGAAGCTACTGTAATTTTAGTTACTTGAGGGAATCTGTTCCTCTATTTAGTTTTGCAAATTCTCATTTCTTCTGATTTAATTTGTTAATGTAAATGTAAGTAATTTTAAGTGAACTCCAAGTGTTTATCTAAACTATCCCCATTGAAGTAAAGCTATGTGCTTCCTGCTTATCTAAAGGGCAAATTCATATAACAAATTTCCACGAAAGCTTCTACTCCCGCACTGGGGCCTAAGTGTTTTCTCTTCCAAACGAACCCTCTCCTAAGGCTTTCTTACGCTACTTCATTTTCTTATATATTTTACTACATGCAAACCCTACGTTCTTCAGAACTCAAATCACCGCGTTCAACACGCAAACCTGCAAAGTTTTCCGGAACCCAAATAACCGCCTTCAACACGCAAAACCCTACGTTCTTCGGAACCCAAATAACCGCCTTCAACACACAAAACCCTAACTTCGGAACCCAAATCACCGCGTTCAACAAACCCTAAGTTCTTCGGAGCCCAAATCACCGGGTTCAACACACAAAGCCCTAAGTTCTTTGGAACCCAAATCACCGCGTTCAACACGCAAAACCCTAAGTTCTTCGGAACCCAACCAGCCGCGTTCAACACTCACAAACCCTAGGTTCTTCAGAGCTCAAATAACCGCGTTCAACACGCACTAACCTCAGTTCTTCGGAACCCATTTAAAAGCGTTCGACACGCACAAACCCATTTGAGGTTACTCTCTTTCAGATTTCCACGTTCAAAGCTTTGCAACGTCTTAGATTTACCCAATGGTCTTCATCTCACCTCCTCTGCCTCTTCGAGTTGATACAAAATCCTAACTACATGCTGTCGTTAAATGATTACCAACAATTACTGCAAACACTGTCATAATTATTCGAAAAAATTATCAATTTGAATATATCTTCTAATAAAAAGCATTACATTAATAATCATTTGAATTTTAGGATCACATTTTAGAAGGATGCTGGCAGTTCCACATGCGGCAGGATTCTTGAATAAGATTTATTTTCTGCTTTGCACCACGGACTGGCTGTTGATAACAGCTTCTGTTAGTTAATACATCACCCACGTCGTCTTCGCCACTATTAGCGTTACAAATGATCATTTTTGGTTTCAGCTTCGCGATCTTTTGTCGTTACAGCACCTACCACGTTATGCATCCTAGTTGCCGCAAGCTAGCAAAAACATTGCTATCGGCAGCGGACCTCTTATCAAGAAATGTAATATCTTAACTGAATTAACGTAACTTACTTTTTCAGTAATGAATCTTGTGAAGATCTTATTGGGAACAATACTTTTCCTTAACTCTCTCTGTGCAGAAGTTACCTTCTACCTCAGTAGCATCATCTTCCCAATAGCAACTTCAAATGATGCTGTCTTTATTCAGAGATTACAAAGTGCCAGGTCAACGTTTAATAATTACATTCCTTCCGTTTAGAAGATCAATTTTCAGGTCAAGGTCCCACAGCAAATTTGCCGAATCACCAACTGCCTCTTCCCCAAGCCAAAAGTTCAAGCTCATTAATCCTGCAATCTCGATGCCAGACTCATCCCTCCTTCAATTATTGAATTTTGCCTTTCCTTAATTCGTTTACTAGACAGTGCATTTTATCAAAACATTTGAGATAGCGCCACTTCAATATCCTGAGAGCCAATTCAATATCCCGACATTATGTCAACCATAAGCAAACATTCACTTCCTACCCAATCTTTGCCTTTTCTACCATCGGATCTGCACGTGGGACAAATCAATGTTTCCCCTTTGCTAACTAAAATGAATTTTTCACAAATAAAAAAAAAAAATTATTTCGTCTGCTTCCCACCTTCCCTTTACAATTCCTTGATTCCGTAGAAGGGGAGTACAAATATGTAAGCAAATAACCGAGAATAACTCCTATCTTTACAGAAGAAAGGGAAAATGAAGCAAATAAATGCAAATAATACTCATCAAGAAACTAATTTTCCTAAACATCATTTTCATCACTTTCATCATCCAACTTACACAGATTTGAGTATTAATGTAACTTTTTCTTCAAATTTCAAAGAAAGGAACTAAATGGTCTTATTTCTGTAGCGTCCCTGGGTTGGCCTTGCCTACTTTACGATACTTACGTAGAACAAGAACAAAAACAAAAACAAAAACAAAAAATAAAATAACAATAATTCCACAAAGCAATAAAATTAAAGCAGATATTCCTCCCACAAAAAAAAATATATCAACTTTGACCGTCAAGACTTGAACATTTAGAAAACTGTAAATTGCATTCATAAGTGCATACGAGTATTCATTAAGCAACTTCAGTAAAAAGCATACGATGAAACTAACATGTCTCATGAAATTACTGGCACCAGGACATCAATATTCCTTGATTAGGAAGAGTTAGTACTGTTGTAAAACATTTGGTTAATAACTTAAAAAATTTTTAATTAAAGAAAACAAATCGAGTATTACCCTTGAAAATTATATATAAATAAATCTGGTTATTCAAGAAAACAAGTACTCGTAAAATGTTATCAACGCAAATGGTACCAAATCTACTCCTTTCATTTTGCCCATCAACCACATTGGAATTCCTAGTAAACAAAGCCCTAATCCATCAGCATCTAAACAGACATTTCCAAATTCCACTTGCAACGCAATATCAAGAGTTGTGTCCGAATTAAACGTCTTCAAGATGAAGATATCCCCAGGTTAAGTTCGAAAAATATTGTTTGTTCTTAGGTTACTTCAGCGTATTATAACCATGCGAATTCACACAACAACAGACCATGTGATCTAGAAATTATTTTTATGCATAAAAATGAAGGCTCCTTGAATGGACACAAAAAAATCCAAAATGTTAACAAAAGACCCATTAATGACGCTAACCGCAGATCCAATCATTCCCCTGAGGGAAACTGGTAGCACTCCCCTGCCACCCCATTTCCCTTTCCTTCATTTTCATCAATGCCGCCAACATCACCACCACCACCGCAAGCGCCTTCCCTCTTCACCGCAATAGGTTTCTGTTCAACAGCTGCCCCTAAGAGACAATCTAGTTAACAATTGCATTAGGACCAGAGCCGTCTCCGTAGGTCCCATTTTTTCGTCCTTTTTTTTATTTTCTGAACTCCACTTTATGGGCAGCTGTGGCGATCCAACATACTAGTAAACTAGGCACACACTGAACTGACTTTTTAACGACCCATTAAATCCCATAATAGCCTTGTTCGGATGAATTGCCATACCCATAAAAGACGAAGTGATCATGCCCTTCCTCGCCCCTCCTGTTTATCATAACCAAACTATTTTCTTTAATTAGAACACAACGAAAACTAAACGAATAAAATATCAGAATACCAAGGCCGCCTGTAGCTCTACTTGTACAGACACCTCTTATTATTAAGGTAAAAAAATCTAACTTATAAAAGTGTCCAACACAAGCCCAGAAAAAACTCAATCTTAGATCTAATTTGGGGAATTTCAACCACGAGGCCCAAATTAGCAGAAGTTACTCGGTGCCAATAAAAAAATAAATTGTTCAGTCTATAAATAATGAAAGGAAACGCGCAAAACAGACATGCCAAACTGTGTCAGAAATGACTGAACCTAATCAAAAGGAAGTCTTACTTGCTTATCACTGGAGTGCTGTGATCATCTTGAATTACTGTTCAAGGTGACACATCACCTGAAAAGTAAAGCTTCGCCTTATCAACTAAATTCGCCCTACGTGCATTTCAAGCTCTTAGCTTAAGGCAAGAAGCCATTCATTTAATTATTAGCTTCACTGAAAATCGCACATGACTGATAGCCTAATGCAAATCGGCAAAACCATTTGATTAATGACATGTCCTAACCCTAGCATTACCAGTCTTCAATACACTGTGTGTGTGTGTATATGATATATATATATATATATATATATATATATATATATATATAAACATGCATATATATACATACATATATATATAGATAGATAGATAGATAGGGATAGATAGATTGATTGATATGATATATATATATATATATATATATATATATATATATATATATAGAGAGAGAGAGAGAGAGAGAGAGAGAGAGAGAGAGAGAGAGAGAGAGAGAGAGAGTCTGACGAGTCTGACGAGTCTCAGGTTTGCACCACATGTACATCATAAAATCAAACCATAGAATCATAAGCAAATCCTTACATATTTATAGTGTGAGCAAATTTAAAATCTGAGTTACCACAGTGAAACAGTTCTGCTAAAGACAACACTGTTCATGGCCTCTCTTTAAATAGGCTCTAGGTAAATATTAAATTTTCCTCACGACGACATGAAAAGAACAAGAATAAATTGACTAAATGAACTAACTCTCTCTCTCTCTCTCTCTCTCTCTCTCTCTCTCTCTCTCTCTCTCTCTCTCTCTCTCTTAGTCGCTAGTTGTTGGTACAATCAAGTCTTACACATACTATAAATTACCACTTCAACTTCTATTGCCAACATGTACTTAACATGGGCAATACAAGAGGATTTAAAGAAACAAAAACTCATAACACACCTCATAAAAATGAGTGGAAGGCCCATAACATATCTTAAAACTCACAAGCTCTACTTTATGTACCACTAAATATAACCCATTTTTCAACACAGCGTTTTTCCTTCGACCTTCTGTCCCCATAAAAAGGGTAACGGCTATTTTCTGGGTACAATGCTTTTGCCAGGTTTTTAAAGATGGTGTTTGGCATGAATCGCAACATAGAAAACACTATAAACTATGCGTAGCTAACAAAAGAGGTTCGCCTTTTGGATCGGCGAGTTGCCACTACGGTCTCAGAAATAAACGGGAAATGATGAGCCCAGTCATTCTTATCCACTAGCTGAGTTTGGAATTTTCTTCCTGCTTCGATTTTTCCTGATCTCAAGAAATGAGTTTATCGCTTCTTCGGTGTTATGCCTAGTACTCTTAACGCATCCGGTTTCCACATTGGATTTCCATTAATCAATCAAGGCTATTTTGAGGAGGCCGCTCCATCGCTCTCCCATGTAAATCGCCAACTGCGTTTATTACATTAAATGTTTCTTTTCTCTCCATCGTAGCTGTTATTGTTATTGTAAATGAAAGACCATACACTTGAGCTGTTAAAGGTCATTTACTTGCATAGCATGCTTCCACTGAACAGGATGTTCATCTATTAAATGACAGGAGAAAAGATAATAACAATTGAGAAACAGTAGGAATACACATACAATCACATAATCATGAGTCCACATAAAGAACAACGAATACAATCATGGTGCATAATGCTATTTAATATTATCAGTGTCCCCAAACCGTCAAAAATGACGATAATACGGCTCATTTGCATTTTAGATTCTATCAGCCTTCGTAAATGAATGACCATTTCAATATTGACTTGACAACGATTTTTTATTATTAACTATTTTTTATTGAACCTTAAGGTTAGACTGGAAATCTGCACAGCTGAACTGACAATGAAGCACACATGAATGGCAAATTTTTAATAATCATTTGTACTGCCAGCTGTCACGAAACTGTGTTCTTACGAAATATACTGTATATATATATATATAGATATATATATATATATATATATATATATATATATATATATATATATATATATATATATATATATATATATACACATATGCACACACACAGACACACACACAGGCATATATATATATATATATATATATATATATATATATATATATATATATATATATATATATATATATATATATATATATATATATATATCAAAAGTGTCACTAACAGGATTAAGCAAAATGCCATTATGGAATATTATCCTCCTTTTACATGATCATCTTTAGCTATGCATATCTCTGCTGACAGGATGACAATCATTATTAGCGATCTAAAAATATACGATGTTTTATAATGTGAATGTGAAGTACAGGTCCCTTGCAGTACAACGAATTCCGTTACGCCCTTAACCCTCCTTTTGCACACATTCGACTAGGTATCGCCCTAATACCTCCAGTCCTTTAATTAAGTAACTAAACAATAAATACTTTCCTTCACTTGGTAAGACGTTTTTTGGCATTCAATATTAGTTTCACTCTGGTCTTTAGAATAGAGAAAACCAATATGAATTGTGACAAGGATTACTGTTCGTTATCCTCGATAAATGAAACCTTGATATATTATACCCAAAATGTAGACAAAAATTAACATTTCTTTAGATGAGCATTTGTGATGATTTATATTTCATCAAGCTAGCTAAATTCGATATGCATACTATTCCATCCACGTTAACTGCCGACTATTCAGTGCTCGAGCTGTCCCTTTGGAGTTCTGCTAAAAGCCCTGTAAGTGTACAGAATATATATATTTCATTTCGTCTATATAATTCGATGATAGTGGAGGCCTCTCGGACATTTGTTGAGAATGCTTTGCCCATAGTTGTTCAACGTGATGAAAATTGCATTCTGCTAAGTCATGTATGCAGTAGTTAAATGTTATATATCAGGTATGGTTGCACTTTATACCTGTGGTTTACAAGGGAAACATTCTAGTAATGTGCCATTGAACCCAGAACAGTGAATGTCAGCGCGTGTTTGTAACTAGCATGACAAGGAAATTTACCTATTCAATGCAATACTACTTTTTACCCTGTCGCATTTCTTCTTGGTCATCATCTTGTTCATTCTTTTTTAAGATCTGATAAGCAATAGTCTGGATAACTCCACAATGGCAAAAAAAATTCTTTCTTACTGCATAAGCCTCTATGACTCTCTGATGTTCCTGGTCGCTCGTTCTTTTAAAATTTTGACCCTATGATCTTCCTGGTCGCTAGTTCAGGCAAAATCTTACGTAAATAGCTTACACATCGGTCACAACTTGTGATTTTGAATAATTGCATGGAGGCACTGTTCGAGTAATGAAAACACTCAAACGATGAAATCTCATTTCACTTTGTCAAATTCCTTTACCATATTTTTGATCTTCATTCTCTTCTGACTTCATGGTCTTCACAGATCTCCCTAATATACTCATCCCAACTGCCTTGCTACCATGTCTAGTCTAGAGGATATTTGTTTCACACTATTTCTTTCATGATTTCTATAGTGATAAGTCTAAAGTGTTGGTCTGGTGTTTCTCACTGTTTCTTTCATGATTTTTGTAGTGATAAGTCTAAACTGTTGGTCTGGTGTACATGTTAAAATAGCAGAAATTATGACGACACATCATAACATTTTACTATTAATAATTCAGCTGTTTCCTGGGATGGAGTTCGAACACGCGGTTTTAAACAACTGCATAAACAACAAAAATTATGCAAGATAGAGGAAAAGTTAGCTGTACAAGATAAAATGAATCATTTGCAGATTTCTGTATTGATGTAAACAAAAAAGTTAAGTAAAAAATATAACAGAAAAAGATACAGTACAGCAAAGATAATTTAAAATTGGATAAGAAGTAACTATTGAGGAGGTTATGAGGGTAATCAAAGAGGTTGCAGAGTGTAGACAGGAGAAAGTGTGTTTGGCTGGTTGACTAGGGTACATAGGGTATGCCTGCTACAGGAAAGGTTCAGAAGGAGTAAGTCGGAGGAATAATTGTTAAAGGAGACCGAATAACATTACTTGTATATATATCAGGGAAGGTACAGTATATGGTAGAGTTCTAAGAACATAGAAAGAACAATATGACTGACTTGATGCAGAGGCTATGGGGCAGTGTTGAGAATAAAAATAAAGCTATGTTGGAAGTGAAACATAAGGTACTGCTTGTAGGTTGGAGAGAGGCTGGGCTTTGTAAAAATGAGGGTGAAATATTTAATGTTATAGATGCATAGCTAGTTTATATTTTTATGGATGGGATGGGAGGAGGCAAGAGGCCAAAAAATTGTTTAGAGATAGTTGCAAAATTTTGCAATAAAAAATGGGTCATAATGGAGAATGGAATGGGTGATATTTACATACGACGGGACTGACTGGGGTTGAGGAAGAGAAACTAGCTGAATTGTGATAGAGTTTGAAAACATTCATACGAGAAAACATTGTGTAAAATGTGAGTAAGAATAACGTTATGATGGGGTAAAGAAGATGGAGACATGAATGTAAAGATTGTGAATGAATGGGAGCAGTAAGTTGTACAGCTACTATGAAGTATATGTATCACTTGAGGGTCACAAGTTTAATATAGCAAGGAAGGTTGCACGAAGAGTATTGAAGATTGGGAGGATGACTGGCATGTCTATGAAATCCAAGGTAGGGATGTATCAAGGGACTGTTGAGCCCATTCCCTTTGGTGAATGTGAAATGAGCATGTTAACTGTGTACGAAAGAAAAGGGAAGAAACCTGTTGAATGTTTGCATAGCATATGTCGCCTAAGAAACACTGAAAGGGTGAAGCATGTGGAGATAAGTTTAGGTGGTAAGAAGGCTTGCATAGGAGAAAGAATGGATCAGTGTTATTTAAAATGGTTCGTTCATGCGGAAAGAATGGAGGAAGACAGGTTGGTCAAAAGACTGCCAAGTGGAAGTACTGGGAGGGAAGGAGGGAGGGAGAATGGTGAACAACTAGAAAGTGGTTGGATGGATGTCATCAAAAAGATTTTCACATGGGAAAGCCTCAACATCCATTTGATTCAAATGCTCGCTTGGGAGTAAGTTTATCGAATCATGGTAGGAGGAAGAAGTGGTGCCAATGAATGGTGTATTATGTATGTACGTGTGCATATGTGTATGTGTATGTATGTACGTATTAGTATATGTATATATACAGTATGTATATATATATATATTATATATATATATATATATATATATATATATATATATATATATATATATATATATATATATATATATATATATATACATACAGTATACTATTAACAATATACGTTAGCGTCTGCAAATCTGCATGAGAATTTGGTGCATCTCCATCACGTAGGGGCGTGGTATTTTTTGAGCAAGAGACGCCCCGGCAAGAGCTACCGCTATTTTGAGTTCTGATACGTCCCAAACACCGAGTCAAGAGGTCTCCTGTTACCCATCTCTTGTCTCCCAGGGCGGTCTATGCCTCCATCTAGCGGCACACTGGGAAACTAATTGCTTAATCCTAGTCTCATGCTTGTCCATGCTTCAAGTCCTCGTTGCTGAGGTCACTGCATATGTCATTCATAAATATAGGTACATGACGAATGCATATTCAAACTTACGTTTTCTCATTCCCGTTCCCTTCTGGAATGAGGAGGAGGAAAATGAGAAGAGCAGATGATGATGGTGCAACGAACCGCACATTTATTCTCTTCTTCCTCTGATAAATCAGTCTTGTAGGCTCTCAAATATTGCCTTGATTTTCGTTTGTATTCATTAATCATATACAGAACTTCTCTATCAACAACCGACTATTTTCTAATAGTTATGCTGAAGCAGTCCTTTTACATTACGCCCCGTTGTATTTTTCAACTGCATCAATGCTATTACCTTCAATACATATGACAGCCTTAACAAAGGCTGCTTAATCTTAAGCTTTATTATTTTTGGCAGCAAATTAAGCTAAAACTCAACCACAAAATCCATTTTTTTCATGTAACCGAACTGAAGAAATGAAAACTGGCCATGAAACAGAAAACAATGAGAACAATAAGAATAAAAAAATAAATAAATAAAAATTTGCAAGTGATACGCATCAATGGAAAGCAAACATTAACGCTCTATCTCATAATCAAACAGAGGAAAGCCAACCCATAAATCAACA
>NC_089792.1:30896170-30916170 GCF_040412425.1 Macrobrachium rosenbergii | reverse complement strand
TCACATAAAACGAATAAGATAGGTGTGTTTGCAACAAAGAATTACGATGTTTAATGCTGCGGAGTTGTTCCAAATATAATGATGATTATGGTGTCTCTGTCATGTCTTCATTGACAAGTGTGTGTATGTAAATGCGCGTATGTATGAATGTATGTATGAATATGAATGCAATAATCGTTTCTCTAGTAAAGGGTTGCTCCAAAGATATAACGATACAATGGTCACTGCCACATTCACGCTTCTACTAAACAGAGTAAGAGTCCGCTGATGTTAGAAGTTCTACACTATTTGCTGCTTCATACGTCTATACCCAGAGCATTCATCAGCAGGGCATCAAACCCCCAAAACCTACAATACCATTCAACCCTATCCTTAACGTACTCTAATGCTTTGTGGATAGCAAGGGCCTTCCTCTCCAAGGCCTCCATAACCAGCTACCTAACGAGCACTTCCTTGGTCTTCCTCTCTTCATTTCTCCTAAAGCCTCAGCATAATACACTTCCCATGAACCTATTGCCTCAGTGCCTTCCAACAAAACAAAACCATTTGAAACTTAGCCAAACACTTTATACAGAGTATTTATCGCATTAGCTCCAACCTTTCTTCTCTCATTGGTATTTGACTACCTTCACACTGCTGACAAAACAAGCCTTCATTTGTTCCCACCTTTGTTTACACAGACGCAAGTAATTTCCAAAGCTTTAGCAAACACCCCATTATCTCTCTTGCTCCACCAATGCTAGTTCCTCGTTGGATAGGTCGGTATAGTTCTCGACTAGCACACTGCTGGGCCCGTGTTCGAGTCTCCGGTGGGCCAATGAAGAATAAGAGGAATTTATTTCTGGTGATAGAAATTCATTTCTCGGTATAACGTGGTTCGGATTCCACAATAAGCCGTAGGTCCCGTTGCTCGGTAACCGATTGGTTCTTAGCCACGTAAAATAAGTCTAATCCTTCGGGCCAGCCCTAGGAGAGCCGTTAATCAGCTCAGTGGTCTGGTTAAACTAAGGTATACTTTTTCCACCAATGCTGTGACACACCCCTTTTCTCATTCTGGCAGCATCAGTTACATTTACGTAATATCGCTATAGGAATCAACGACTTCCATTTCTCAACCATCCATACTAATATTCACTGTTCCACCTTCTTGCTTTCTCTTGACAGTCTCAGCCTTATTCTTACTCACATTATATATCTATTTAAAATAGGCTTTTTTTCACAGATGGGTAGAGCCTTCCAGTTTTCCTAAAGTTTTTAGATGTGAGTTTGATAATTCATGGCCTTCTTGACCAGAGCTGATGCTTGCACCCATTCATATATAGGTGAACAGTGGTCAGCAGGCTGTAAAACGAAACCATGGACATTGCAAGTATGAGCCCAGTACTTCTAAACGCTCATACATACACACACACACACACTATATACATATATATATATATATATATATATATATATATATATATATATATATATATATATATATATATACAGTATATACATGTATATCTATATAATTATATATATATATATATATATATATATATATATACATATACAGTATATACATGTATATCTATATAATTATATATATATATAATATATATATATATATAATATATATATGTATATATAAATATATATATATATATATATATATATATATATATATATATATATATATATATATATATATATATATATATATATATACAGTATAGATAGATAGATAGATATAGATAGGTATACGCCTTTTTCCAGCATAAGTCAACAAGGGGACTGTGCAGAGAAACTAAACACCAGTCAGGGCCACAGTTACTTAGTAAATGATGAAATCGAGTTTAAATCTCTTGAGCAGAAAACTTCCCGCCACAACAACCACACAAATACCCAAACATATGCCTCAATAGCAGCTCGTTGCCGCACCCACCCCCTCCCCTACAATAATGCGTCATTCATCTTACCATCCACACACTTGGGTATTCTGGTACCAGATCCTTCTGGGCACCAACATCAAGCAAATACAATCTCGACCTCCCTTCCTTCCTCCCTGCTTCCAAGCACTTCCGAGTTATACGAATATTTTGTCTTATCGTTGATCACCTACTCCACAAGAACAACCTAACTGATGTACCAAACTTCACCAACAATTCGTGACATTGTCCTATATGTATGTATATATGTATATATATTATATATATATATATATATATATATATATATATATATATATATATATGCATGTATGTATGTATGTATATATATATACACAATATATATATATTTATATATATATTTACATATATATATACATTGTATGTATATGTATATACATATATATATATATATATATATATATATATATATATATATATATATGCATATATATATATGTATATATATATATACACACACACACACACAGTATACGTTTGTATAACTGATTCACAAATATACAGAACGTGATAAGTGTATAAAGGCAAATGCCAGGAAGGGAAAGCAAAACAACGGAGTGGTTGCTAGGCCTTTCGACACACGGTCCTTCACCAGCAGACTCAGTAAAGGACTGTATGTCGAAAGGCCTAGCAACCACTCCGTTGTTTCACTTTTCCTTCGTGGCATTTGCCTTTATTTATATACATTTATGTATATGTGTGTGTGTGCAGTGTGTATGTCTGTATGTATGTATGTATGTATGTATGTATATGTATATATATATTTCATTACCACTGAGGAAATTAAGGACTGGGCGTTAATCCTGGCCGGTTTCTGCGTTATTGCTAAGGTTCATCCTCAATTAAGCAGTTGCAGTCTGAATGTGGTCGTGACTGTGTCGTTTTTTCTCTGGAGTCATCCCCATCCAGGGGAAACAGCTTCTTACTGAACGCGGCTAAGAATGCAGGAATAAGCGAATGAGTTCAGTTATCTGCCATCTAAAGTACAATGGTCGCTGACGCAGAAAGGAAAGTAGGCAATTCACTGCAACTCTAGATATCATTGGCAAAAAACAGTAAACTTTAAAAAGAAAAAATTAATCTCCACGTTTGCGTTAACAGACATCTTACATTATACCTAAATAAATTAAATCGTGATATATGTGAACATGCTGAAAATGCAGATGCATAAAACGAACGCTAACATATGAAGGGTTCTGGTTGTCGGGAGTAATTTGTCTTTATAAAAAAGAACAAATTATGGCACGAAATTCATATTCTAATCATATCCAAAGTTCATCAGTATGCCGGGGACACTGGCCTTCGTCAACATGGACCGGTTTGAATCCTCCCGTTGTCTTGTAATAGTAAATGGATCCAGTTCCATTTACAAGTCTTACCATTTCGCCAAGCGAGATTTGAAACCGCATTCAGCCCACTAGATACACTTCAGCAAAAGGCATCATTACCCCACTTTACGATGTTGAACCTGCGTCTATCTTTACGGACCACAAAGATGACCTCGCCCAGTAAACTTTTTCCTTGAAATCGATTCCATTACGATACACCCGCAGCAAAAAAAAAAAAAAAAAAATTCATTTTCTCAAATGAAACCGTGCACTCAGGCACTTATGAAATCAACCACAACACCTTTGTTTTTATATACTGGGGTTATCTTTCGAAGGCAGTGACGAGGATATACATAATAACAAACAGCTTACTTAAAATGACCCTTCACTACAAACTTCAGAGAGAGAGAGAGAGAGAGAGAGAGAGAGAGAGAGAGAGAGAGAGAGAGAGTGGCTTCACCTGGTAGAATGTGGTTTCCGTTGTTGATTCTTTCCCATTTTATGTAAACGGAGTATTTATTTATGAAATCCTGAGTCGTAGAGACCATGCTCATTGAAGACCTGTATAAGGACATATTCAACAACGTTTATTTTTAAAAAATCACTTTGCTATGATGATAAAATGTTAGAAAATGAGTCTGACCAATTTGTTCTTGGTGATCGACTGGGCACGAAAATTCATCTCTCTTTCCAAGAATATCTTTTACTGTCCTGTACATTTTCAGCCGAAATTATAAGGATAGTAATAATACTTTCTGAACTCTTCAATTTGTGGCGAGTACTTAGTATTCACGTTCCAATTCCAAACGAACAATAAATTTCTTGATGGAAAATGGAAATGAGGAAAGCTAAGATCACTCGTTAATTTATATAATAAACGCTTAAAAGACTGGGGGCCTCAGTAAAAAGCGGTCACTATTGTGTGTGATATCCGCCATGTAAAAAGAATTTCCTAAGAGGCCGCTTTTCAAAAACCGCTTTAATGTGTAGCTTTCTCGTTTTAAGATAATCGCGTTTAAAATTTCTCATACATCAAACAGTTTTTTTTTTATAACATGAATTTATCCACGATGTTCTGTTTTTAGTAATTGTTAAAATTAACTTTAATTTAAAATGGTATATGAAGGGATTTTTGCTCAGCCGTGACTACTTTAAGATCAAACCGCGTTAAATATTCGTTCGTTTATGGAAACTGGTGAAAAAAAAAAAAAAAATGAGCGATTCAACTCTGATTCGTCACGTTGAGGTAATATCTTCGCTTGAAATGACACATTCCTGCCACATAAAAATTCAAAATGCATTTATATTTACTGTAGATCAATACAGCACTAAAAGTTCATAACACATATACAAATCAATCTATTTCTTTATCACATACTGTACTTGGAAAATTCCCATTAACACGGTTAGATCAGGTAAAGTTTCACTTTACACAAGCCACAGAAAGCAATGTGGTCTGTGCTGCCCACGGTAGGTGGAGGTCCAGCACAGAAGCTCACAAGATCATTAGAATTGGCTGTGGATTCTTTAGCTGCCTTTGTAACCTGTGTCTTCTTTACAGTACTTTGGTTCTCGGCAGAAGCCGCAGAAGCTCGAGCGTTACCAGTTCTTCATTGGAAGGGTGGGTAGAGCTCTCGGCTAGCACGCTGTTGGCCCAGCGTTCAACTCTCCGACCGGCCACTGAAGAATAAGAGGAATTTATTTCTGGTGATGAAAATTCATTTCTCACTATAATGTGGTTCGGATTCCACAATATGCTGTAGGTCCCGATGCTAGGTAACCACTCGGTTCTTAGCCACGTAAATTAAGTCTAATCCTTCGGGCTAGCGCTTGGAGAGCTGTTAATCAGCTCAGTGGTCTGGTTAAACTAAGATATACTTAACTTTTTCGAGAGTTACACCATGGAATTAAATTGTTAGAAATCATCTTTAGCAAATCTAGGGAATCGCTCATCAGATTCATATACAATTACTGATTTTCAAAAGACGTCGCTTTCAATGCTCCTGCTGAATTAAAAATATGATGGCATTATAAAGTAAAATAACCACAAGCGACATGTCCCTTCCCATACTGTAAGTAGGCGTATTTTTTCATTATTCTTTTCTTTCATTTCTTTTACTTTCCATGTTTTTAATTTTAAGTCGTTGCATATTGAATTTCAATCAAGTCTTTCAGATACCGATGGCGAGAGCGTTTCGTTCTGTACGTCGAGATATTTTCTATTTACTTTCAAAATTTGAGCTTCATCACGGATGATTAAGTTACTATTATGATGTATAAAAAGCACAAACACACACAAGATTGGGTAATCAGACGAACGATAGTGCAAAAGGAATGATAAATCGTTCCAGTGGCCAATAATCTGTGTAAAATTTGAAAACGAATAATAAAATAAACGTAATGCATTGTTGCGCATGAAAACCATGCATTTTAAAATACAGTATATTTCTCTTTTACGTAAAGCACAATGAATATCCGTTAAAAATGTGTTTTTAGCTGTATAATAATACACATTCATACATAAATGTATTCTTTCATACACACATACATACATATATATATATATATAGATATATATTTAATACATACATATATATGTATATACATACATATATATATATATATATATATACATATACATATATATATACAAATATATATATATCCATGTATATATATAATGCTACAACAATATATGATATAAAGGGCTCTGAAATTCAGCTACTCGTGTAACTGTGTGCTTTATCTTATATAAATCTCCAGAATCACCTGACAACATCCTCTGAAATTCAGCAACCCATGTAACTGTTATCTTATTTACATACAAATCTTTTCATTACATTATATCATATATATATTCTCAATATTTCACAGTTATCTTATTTACATATATATTTTCGTTTTCATTATATTATATACATATATTATATATATATATATATATATATATATATATATATATATATATACATATATATATATATACATATATATATATATATATATATATATATATATATATATATATATATATATATATATATATATATATATATATATATATATTATATAATATGAGCACCTAGGAGATGCAAAAATAAAGTTTTTAGAAAGAAACTAAAACTACTATTACGGAATAGGCAATATAAAAATATGAGGGGAGCAAAACGCGAGAGAAACGGTGAAAAATAAATCAAATACGAAACTCAAGAAGCAAGAAACATACAGACGAATAAAATAAGTACATTGCAGATGTATCCTTTAGATACCAAGAGAGAGAGAGAGAGAGAGAGAGAGAGAGAGAGAGAGAAAAAATTCCAGTCCTTCTGTACTTTTATTATAATAGCGAATTCTTTTTCTATATCGTACCGAGCGTTAAAGACCGCCAATTTGGCTATATCCCACGGTCAATTTCTGTTACTTCTGACAAGTAAATGAGACGGAATTATATATAAGAGCAAGTTACTGATTAAGAGTAAAAAGCAAATTATGAACGGAAAGTGCTTATTCATTGTTTTAAACCACCATTAGCGAAACGGGCCCCGTAAAAAGGCAATTACCGCAGATTATGATTACTTTATCTTTCTCCTCTGAAGGCCGAATGATAAATTACACTTGGTGATGAGGCTTCTCAAAGCAAAATAAATCTATGACTATTATGTTAGGATCTTCAGCCTACCATGCATATATGCTCTCTTTTTTTTTTTGTAGATCTCGGTCTGATCGAGTCTTCGGATCTGGTTTATGGCTATTCTCGCTTGCCAGAAGGTCCTATTATACAATACAAAGAAAGACGATATCTCCACCGGTAATGCATAAATCATTCTCACTTGATCAGCTGCCTTATATTCACAGCCTTTGTGAGTTTATGCGCACTGGTAGTTATACACACACACAATATATACATATATATATATATATATATATATATATATATATATATATATATATATATATATATATATATATGCGCGACTCGAAATACAACCAAGAGAAGAACGACAAATAAGGACGAGAAAATCGAAAAATCCTGTTATTCTAGTATTAAATGTGACTGGTAGGTTTAATACCCCTTTCATATAAGCTCTCAAATTTCACACCTAACTGGTCCTCATTACATGGCTGATACTGCAATGCAATAAATGGAGCCGTAGTAAAAGGCAGCTAATCATGTCACCAGTGGACCTTAACGCAAAACTTAACCGGGTTCATTCATGCCTAAAATGTGGGACGGAGCGACCTCATTTTAACAAGGACGTACTTTAATATCCAAGATGCCCCCACTGACAAAAAAAAATCTTAGCTCTAAGGTTTGCAGTTCCTTAGATCTGGTCCTTAGCAAAAAAACTTGACACAGATGAACAAAGGGACTAAGGGTTGCATCCCTTCCCTAACTCCTCGGGGGCGGGGGGATGTAGTCTTGTTCTAAGGTAGCGACAAAGAAATGAGGTAACCTTTAATATTCAGATATCTTTAATATATATTCAAGAGCTATACAATAATGTAACAGACCACTTTTTTATTTATATAAAATATCACCACACGAACATTGGTAAAACTCTTTATATAAATAGGTCTGAATAAAACACCAATGCGGGCTATTCACTATTCGCTCAACGAAACGCTTCTCACTCTCTTTCGTGTCAAAAAGTGAATTCAGAAATATTAATCATCTACATTTTCAAACAACTGGACTAATTCATGAGACTCGGCCTGCTGTGAGGTTGGACTAACCATTAAGCTACAACGTCTGACTGATGGAAGAAAATGAACAAGGTATACATAATTGCCAATCAAACAATTGTAAGGAATGCTCCGCATCAAACGCAAGTATTTAAAATCCGCTAACTTTGGTTACAGTAGTTCGTGGATGGGTAACCCCAAATGAAATGAAGGCAAGGGGGCACGTCATATAATGAGGTTATCAATTCCATCCTTGTAGGCAAAATTGCTGAAAAAAAAATGAGGCACTACCCCTTAGAGGAATATATATAGGGTTATGGTGGTTACTGACGCCTCTCACTTGTCTTCATGTGCACATCACCAGTAAACACGAAGTTAAAAAATCAATCCCAAAATATCGGTTCGAATCATCCTCCTCCATGGCCATAAGACTATCTAAGAAAAAACAATATGGCTACAGCTATCAAACATGATTGCACACCATGTTTTTCCTAAATCTATAGTAAAGTTCCTACCCCAGTACCTAGTAGCACTAATTCCATGAAGATTTTTTTTTTTTGTATCTGCAAAGGTAAAGGACAATGAAAAAAATGGTTTCTTGATTTTTCCTACCTAGAAAGAAATTGAAGTTTCCAACAACCTCCGACAAAGAACATCCATCTCTTAAACTTTATTAAGTTAATCTATTTATATAAAAGTGAATGTTTGTATATTTGTTTGTCCACTATTAGAAACCCAAACCACTTGACAGACCCAGACAAAATTTTGCACATGGTCTCTGTCACTCCCGAAAGGTTTTTAACTCAAAATTAAACCCCCACCCCGTGACAGACATACAAACAGACAAAACAAATGAGATTTTCGTTTTTACGTCACCTTTTCCTTCAGTGTTACTAGGTTAATTCTCATTTTTCCCCTGACGCTCCACCTTTTATTCCATGCGCTGTCAGATGTATGGTTAACCAACAACAATAAATTCAAATCCCCTTTAATTTCGTGAATTTTTTAATCATGAATTATTAATAAAAGTGTTAAAAATATACCTCACTGCTTGGTTCATTAATAAATTAAATATTTTTGGCTTTGCTTATTTAATAAAGTGTTAAACTTATGATTTTCTCTCTAAACAGTTGTCTTCCTATTGTTGTCGTAGCTGCTGAAGCTCAACACAACTTAAGATGTTTGAATATTTTTCTTTGTTTCAAATGCATATTCTCATTAGCTATAAAACAATGACTACCCAAACTGATGGCGTATATCGTTATAAATTGGTTTAAATGTGGTTTTATGGGGTGTTTTGTCAACACTTCATTCACTGCATGTTGTCAAGAGACAGACCTTCTCCCTCCCCACACACACACACACACACACACGTGCACAGGCATGTATGGTGCAAATTGTAGAAATACAATATTTTTATTTATTGTCTTTGTTCAGTGAGATGCTTATTTTCTCATCTGATTCGATCGTTCTTATTCCTTCTTCCACTTCCTCTCCCCTCCCCTTCCCCTTCCCTCTTCCATTATTTTTTCCGATCCTCCTCCCCTTTATAAATTCGGTTTCCCCTAGGTTTTACCCTGTTTTCAACAACACTTCCTCCCATTCTCCTTCCCCTCCCCTCCTCCCCTTTTCCCTCCCCCTACCCGTATACTGTTATTCAGAGTTTTCGCGGGCAGCGCCGGGTTGGTCAGTTACAGTAGTACCATCATATTAAAAAGCAATGTAAAGGGAGTATGTTTACTTTAATGCCGCCTGTAACAAATATTACCTTGTTCAAAAGCGAAGCACGATCGTTCCCAGTGATAAAAGGATTTTCTGCTGATTAACATTTTACGCATAACAAGCAGCTCATGAGTATGCTCGTAAATCGAAGTTCATGCTAATTAGAATTGAAAATTGTATTGATAATAAATACAATATGATATACAATTATGAACATGACCTTTGGCAATTCAGAAGGTGCTTTAATAGCAATACGTGAGCATTACTACAGAATTACTCTAACTTGTCCTTTTAGAAGTGATAAAACATTAATATCAGCTGCGAATCAACGACACTGCTTAAAAGGCTGCTTCCTAAATACCTGAAGTAAAATTGATTGATACACAAACTGTAACATAACACTCGTTCAATGGAATACTACCCTGTACAAAGCTCTTATAAAATTTCTTTGGTACAAAGGAAAAAATACAATTATCTAGGATTCTTTTCATATAGTTTTGTTCAACTATTAATATGCGCGGTGAAAATAAAATGCTGATTCCGTTAAAGAACGATGTAAGAAAGATTTAATATCAACCACAAACCTTACCTTATCAAGGCATAAAGAACCAAAAATTTACAACGACATAATAATAATAATTGTGACATATTAAACAAACCAACACAAAAACTGGGTTAAAACTATTTGAAACGCGACTGAAATTTTATCAAAAGAAATGAAAAATACTGCAACCACTATTCAAAATGAGCAAACATTCGCACATCTACTAAACTAAAAAGCCACGCACCTGCGAAGCACAATTTCTGTTGACACAGAGCTTATGGAAGAGGGCCAAATAGAACACCTTTCGGCGGTGATGATGATGACTAGTTATATGGCGATCCCAAGTCGGAAGGCTTCATGAAACAAGCTCGAGCTCTCGAATGGAGAAAACTGCCCAACACGGAAAAAGGAATACAGAAGTGACGTGCAACTACAAGAGAGAAATAGCACAGAAGGCAATTAAGCATCTAGGAAACTGCATGGTATTAAACCAGATAAAATTAAAAGGAAAAAACGTAAAACTGTTAGAATGACCATAATTACGCAGCGAAGAGGTGTACAGTCTACGAAGACCTCCGAGAAACGGATAATCAGAATTATGAAAAATTAAAAAATCTTGCCAAATGTGCTACATGAATAACGATGTCAGGAAATTAATACCAAGGTCCGTAATAAGAAATTGAGTAAAACTAAAGTTTTTTCCTACTTACGATTCGAGTCAGTAATAAAGGTGGAAGAATTATCAAATTGTGGTAAAATCAACGAGGCAATAATTCTAAATGTTACATGTACTTAAAGAAAAATGGGGAGTTGTGGGGGGCCTTAAAATGTTCCCTATCTAACAACCATAAAGCCAGTTTCGAGGGGGTTTAACTTCATTTCTTATAAATTGCACCATGCACACTTATTATCCAAATCTTTATCACATTCATTAACCATAGGTCTATACTCGTAATATTATATTTACAAATAAGGTAGCATTGTCTGAATAAACAAAGCCCATATCATACGTATATAATATAAACAGTACTGGGCCAAGAATTCTAATCGGAAGAACACCAGATATTACTTTCCGGTAATCAGTATGGTACCAATCAACATCTATCCTTTGCAATTTGTTGCGTAAAAATTCAATAATAATACTAAGAAATGCAAAACAAACTCCCATCTGTCTGAAAACATAGGCCCGATGATTAACAAGGCTGAATCAGCACTAACTCATATTAACTTAAGGACGTGAATCTAGGCATGAAATAAGTACTTCACCCCTTGTGAAAACAAAACTTGAAAACGAAAGCTCCGCACTTACCAGTTTCCTTTCAAATCAAATATTACGAAGTTTCTGATATTCAGACAAGACAACAGCTGTCATATAATGACAAGACCAATGAGAACAGAACCGGTCTTTGGGAATGTGGCATAATGCCATCATCTTTTTATCTAAAAGCCTTTTATAAACAATAGTGGAACGGAGCATGGGGCAAGATCGTCTAATGAAAGCGTTTGTTTTGCTGGCGTTCCTCATAAATCATGTAGTATCATCTATTTACCTTACTGATTTCCTAATAGTCCTTCTCTTAGCTAGCAGCAATTGCAATTCGAACTTTTATAGCGAATAGCTACAAAATGTCTATTGCCAACATATTGGACTGTACTATCATATTTTCAAGACCACCAATCAGATCACTCGTAACACCGATTCAGTTGCGAAGCCTCCACCACCTAAGTTAAAGGTTCATAGTATTCACACAACCTTATTGTTAACCACGCTAACTTCTGCCCAAAATTAAACATGAACAAGACAGAAATTTAAACACTGATAAGTAAAAATATATGAAACAGAACTGGTCTTTAGATACTAAAAACTTTTGAAATTTTACAGAATGGCAACTTAGGGCAAGTACAGGTACGATATCAGTTTAAATAACAAAAATTTCGTTAGCCAGTATGCAAGAGAAGAGAGAGCCTCCTTACCTCAAGAGAGAGAGAGAGAGAGAGAGAGAGAGAGAGAGAGAGAGAGAGAGAGGGATGGGGGCAGCCAGAGCAGTACCCGTTTTGCTATATACCTAAAACCTCATATATCATTCATCAAAGATTTTGACTTTTATGAATGTATCTAAATGTCTTAAAATTCAATGAATTTTGTTTGAACGTCGTCTTAAATCAATGTAGTATCATCAAGAATATAGTAACCTGTCCTGATAAAAATTCCCAAGTGTCATGGTCCTTGCTCTTCAATAAACTTTGACCCTGTGGTATTTCACATTTTTATAACGAATAAAGTATCTGAGCAACAATTCACAAAATTAATTACACTGTTAAAACTGCACACACATATACCGTGTGTTTGGTTTCTGCCTGTTGTTGATTATATATATATATAGTTTCTTGTATTTAGGGTTTTATCTTTTTACCAGATATATATAAATAAATTAATTTTAAAGCTTTCTTTATATTGTTTCTATATATTTTATGCATAGATAGATAGATGCATGACCCTCGGGTAGATAGATAGATAGGCGGCTCTATATGGAGCCCGGGGTGCTGAGACCTTTCAGTTAAGTGATGGTTTGCAGGAACTGCTGGTTCCCCCTCGTGTTTGCTGCCTTTCTAAGTGGATTTTATCTTTATTTATAAATTCATCAAGTTCCATATTTTCGTGATTCAGTTATACACATATATATATATACATATATATATATATATATATATATATATATATATATAGTTTTGTTTATATGATATATATATATATATATAAAAGAATAAAAGTATCTAAAATTAATAAATTAAACTTAAAACTATAACACACACATACACATACAGACATACATGGATTATATATATATATATATATATATATATATATATATATATATATACTATATATATATAATCTGAAGAAATTGTGGAAGATGAAACAATTTTCCTAGTAAATTTCAAAATAGCTTTTAGCATAGAGACCAATTTTACAATAATCACATTGAAAATCATAGTAATATCGCAAAGTAATTGCAGACGACGGAATTTTTTTTTTTTTTTGCAGATACCCCCGTAAGGCCTGAAATTCCCAAGTCTCTTTAGTCTAGATACCGGAAGCCACAGACCTATCCATCAACGTATCTTACCTGGTCTCATCTTGCAATTACAAGCTCCCAATTAACCTGCAAATCACCGCCCATTCCGTCTGCTCGCTACTGAGCCAGGCACAAATAAGGTGGTCATGACAGGGCTGTGCCTGTGGTGTTTAGAGTTCACCGAATCGGTTTATTTGGATCAAAGTAGAAGAAAAAGGAATATCCATTTTGCCTCCCTTCTCACAACGAAAAAGAAATAGACACACATTTATGACGAGTAGCTGAAACAGATACAACTATATGATGAAAAAACTAGACACAGTGGGAGGGTGGAGAGGCGGTACTGAACGACGACACCAATAATATGAACGGCTATTATGCATTCCTTCAAAAAAAAAAAAATACAAGAATGCTTTAAAATATATTATATAACAACCACAAGGACACACAACTGAAATAAATTCAAACTCCCTTAATTATCTTTAGTTACTTGAGAATAGACCGTTGAAATTAGCAGCCATCATTTTTAAGCCCTCACCTCAGCGTTTACTTCGGTTCAACTAACGTATTTTTTTACTCTCAAAGGCAGAAGAAAAATATCTTATTTTAACATTAATTTAGAACGAAGAATAATTTTGTTATCAACAAAGAAATAAAGAAAAATATCTATACAGATAAAAAAAAAAATGTGCTCTTGAAGCTAGGAAATCTATCAAATATCGGCAAAAGTCAACAATTTTCATAATATCCAGCAGAGAAGGCCTATTGCGCGATTCACCACACCCCCTACTGAACTTGATTGAATGAGCACGTTCACATTAAGATTTAAGAAGAGATTAAAAGAATTTTTCTCCATTAAATTAGTCCTCCTATAACCAACAGATAAGAATTTGAAAAATGTAGGAAAAAATTCCAAACAGCCGCTTACACAAATGACCTCAGAGCACATATTTTCTTACTAATGTCAAGATCATGACTGGAAACTGTCATGAAATGCTGCGAATTCTCAAAGCTAAATTTTAAAAAAGGGCAACAAGAATCCTGAACTCTAGTGGAATAAAATACGCTTCTGCTAAAACATGGAGCCTCAAATTAAGTAAATAATGCGCATAAGTTTCTTCGGCGCAATCGAGTTTTCTGTAGCCGCTACAGCGTATAATGCTGTATGAACCGCGGGCCCATGAAACTTTAACCGCGGCCCGGTGGTGGCCTATCCTATATCGTTGCCAGAAGCACGATTATGGCTAGCTTTGACCTTAAATAAAATAATAAAAACTACTGAGGCTGAGGGCTGCAATTTGGTATGTCTGATTATTGGGGGGTGGATGATCAACATACCAGTTGCAGCCCTCTAATCATCAGTAGTTTTAAGATCTGAGGCGGACAGAAAAAAACGCGGACAGAATAAAGTGCGGACGAACAGACAAAGCCGGTACAATAGTTTAATTTTACAGAAAACTAAAAGCCGTGCACGAACCCTTATCCATTTACCTAGCCTACTCGAAAAGTAGCTATAAATTCCCTTTCCCTTTACACTGCATGTAAATCTTGTATAGATCCTACTAAAACAAGATGTACGACAAACCAAAGAAAGAAATGAAAATTCAGTGTCTTTGGAAGCCCTATAGACCACACAGAAGACCACTCCCTTATTGCAAGTCATGAGAAAGCGATCACCAAAGGAAAATCGATTGTCTATCTGCATGTTACATGCATGCCTACAGTGGTTATCGTCTAAGCGACAATGTCAAGTCAGAAATGAAGAATTATGTAACAAAAATCAATTATGCTTTATAAAAACAGCCCTCTTGAAAATAATCTGTTAGTACCGATATCGAATATATAACCTGTAGGCTATATTACCAAACTAAGGCATATTGCAGAGTGAAATACAATGGCTATCTTTCTCTAAATAATTACACTATAAATGTAAAGACAATCAATTGGGTATAGTACAGTACAAATATTGATGTGTATTTAAAAAATTATCTTGAAACATACAAAACATTTGAAACGAATACAGCAAAATTTTTTTTCCTTTTATTGCATAAATATCTAAAATACGGAAGAATATATTGCTCATTCGGGCGTCATTGGATTCAGGATAGTTAAAAGTATTGATTATATAATGCAGTATATGTATAACTGAGTAATCATACTTATCCCTTGTAAAAATTTTCCCTTTGTAAAAATTTTCAATCAATCTGACGCACACACGAGTGATATTTTGGTGATTGCATGACCTACTCACAAAAAACTTCTTAACTGAAAAGGTATCTTAGAAAGTCAGAGCACAGCGTTTAAGCATTCTTTCTACAGTAAGCCAGTGATGATGCGTAACAGTAGTGCATCCGTAACAAACACGCGCGCTAAAACCTTCACTTCCTGGTATCACTATTCCTGGTGCTTTGCTTTGTTACTAATTTAGTCTTTATTCCAATACAAAATCTTTATAACTCGTCCTCAAATTAGTTTCAGTTAACAAGTGTACGTTTTTCCAGCTTGTACAAATAGCTTTTAATGTCACCGCTTTCTTTACCGCTGTGAGTAATAGAAAACATCATTCATTACATGTAATTGTTTACCATTAAAGTAAATAGAGGTCAGTATTCTAGAATACTGTATTTTGTCCTTTTGTAATATAGCCTATCCTCCTCCTTTTATGGACAAAGCATATCGGGTTGGTTAAGACACACACAGTTTAATGCATTGCATTAAAAAAAGCAATGCTCCCTCTGAGTGTTTTAACATGGAGAACGAACTTTTTAGAATAAATGATCTACCCCAGCGCTTACCCTATCCTTTACTCGCTGTGTTTATAATATCGTAATTAAATGATCATTTTAAAGCCACGAACTTTATGCAGGAAAAAATGTCTCTATCTCTATCCTCTTAAATGTGAACAAGGATATTACTTTCGGATTTGAATATAGAGATGTACACAAGGAAGATGCGTAGTTGTGCCAACAGACAAAAATCCACTTATTTTGCGTCTCTCTCTCTCTCTCTCTCTCTCTCTCTCTCTCTCTCTCTCTCTCTCTCTCTCTCTCTCTCTCTCTCTTGTAATTATCTTTCAAAACAATGAATTTTACATGCATTTCTAGTATAACTCAAAGTGTATTTGTTAATAGTTGACTCATTAATTAATGTCTAAAATATCCCACGTTTGATTGTCAATGAACTTTAAGATAATCAGAATAAATATTAAGATGATTTCAAACCCATCAGAAAAACAACAAATATGATATAGTCTAATTTGAACAACCAAGACAAATATAAAGATAGCATTTCACAGTCATATATTTGTCAAAACAAAAGTGAAGTTATCTGTAAACAAATATAAGCTTTTAACTTCTGTCATTTCACTGGCTATTAGCCAAAACAATATGCATAATTTCTCCTGCCCTGTCAGTTAATATCTTTTGGAATACATTACTATTTTTTCGCTTATTGCTTTTATAATTACAGCGATGTCTACTATCAAAAACGCTTATCTCCTCTCTCTCTCTCTCTCTCTCTCTCCCTCTCTCTCTCTCTCTCTCTCTCTCTCTCTCTCTCTCTCTCTCCTAATATATATATATATATATATATATATATATATATATATATATATATATATATATATATATATATAATTATACAATATAAATATACATATAAATATATGTATATTATATATATATATATATATATATATATATATATATTATATATATATATATATATATATATATATATAGATATAATATGTATATGTATATATAATATATATAATGATGTTTGTGTTTTGCTTGTGTATGTGTAAATATGTTTTTGGACCAGAATGTAAAAGAAGGCGATTTGGGGAGGTGGGGAGGGTGCAAAAGGACAATGAAATAATCTAGGAGAGCCAAAGCCATAAGTAACAGCACCAGGTCATCGGAGGCGCAAGTTTATTTGTAAGGCCCATCAGAGGGTAAGAATGGACACTTGCACTGCCCAAAGACAATTTGGAGGATGTAACGTCAGATGGTAAAAGTGTTTTTAACATGAGGGTGTGGTATTACGGAGAGATCAAACAACCAATGTTTGTTGGAGCTCTTATAAGAATTCTTGAAGAGAGATTACAAGCAACTGTGAAAACTCAACAGTAGAACGGTTCCATTAGAGGGAAGTACATTTGCTCTATAAGACAGTTAAGGAAAAAGAGGCAGAAAGGTAATGGAGAGTTTTCCGTACATTTATGTGCTTTGGGAAGCAGAGCACAAAAGGTGGTAGTGTTTGGTGCTTGTAAAAGGGAAAATGCTAGAAATGTTGGTAGAGTTTGTTAATATATGATGTATAAAAAGAACAAAAAACACTTCGAAAAGTATTAACAGCCCAATAACAAAATAAAAATGTTTTAAGTTAGAACTGATTTAAATCAGGATCGTCACTAGCCCTGTTTCTGCTTTAGACTAGTTATGGAAGTACTAAGTGAAAGGATTACGAATTAAAATCAGAAATTGTTATATGAAGATGATCTCGTGATTACGGCAAAAAGTAAAGAAAAATTGCAATTGCAAGGCTAAAAAGTTGGCAGGAATCTCTTCAGATAGTGTTTAGAGTTAAATGTGGGTAAAAGTGAGGTTAGGGTGTCTAGCAAGAATGGAAAAGCCTAGATTCAAAATAGGTAAGAGTATTTCAGGTACTTAGGATCTACTTAAAGTCCGGAGGGGGGTGTGAACTGAGATTGAAAGCAGGATGAAAGCAACTCGATAAAAATGGAGGACCAGTGAAGGTGGTATGGTGCCAAAATAAAAGGTCTTGGGCGCCAATCAGACCAGAAGGTAAGAGCAACAGGAATCTGAGGCGGATTCTGGAGAACTCGCAGCATGAAAGGCGAAACACTGTAGTGGTAAAAATTGCTCAATTGATTCGAGGGTTTGATGGTTTGGTCATGTGGTAAGGATGAGATAGGAGAAAGGACTGAAGAGGGCCTGGGTGGAACCTGTTAGGAGTAGAGGTCGAGAGGAAAGGCAAAAGTTAGATGGCGTGATAAAATGAGGGAACATGTGGAAAAGAAAGGTTTAGTGGAGGAAGAAGGTTTTGAAACAAATAGTTGGAGAAGGTGCATCACGGCAATTAACCCCAAGCTTGGAGACAAAAGTGGGTTAAGCGAGTTTGAAGATTGCTGATTAACAACTCTCTAGGATGGCCCGAAGTATATTTAGAACCAACTCGTTACTGTAATGGGACCTATGTGGAATCCGAACCACATTATGACGAGATATGGTTCTATCACCAGAAATATATTCCTTTAATTCTTCATTATATCAAAATGAGGACAATAGTATATGAAAGACAATGATTAAAATATACATCTATATATATATATATATATATATAAAATATATATAAATATATATAATATTTATATATATATATATATATATATATATATATATATATATATTTATATATATATATATATATATATATATATATATATATATATACACACCTTACATAACAGCATACATGCTATACAAAACATAAAACAGGTGTGAAATAGTAGCTATGTGTATATATCAAACATTCTTCATTATATACATATATATAAATACATACATACATATATATACATACATACATATATATATTTATATATATATATATATATAAAATATATATATATATACCATTATATATATATATATATACATATATATATATATATATATAAATAATAATATATATACACTCATAATTATATTTATATATATATATATATATATATATATATATATATATATATATATATCTACAAGAACAGCATTACATATAACAAAACCTTCAAATAATGAGTAACTGGTCACATATCACACAGTTCTTGGGTTTACATATGCATACATGCACACACACACACATACATACATATCTATATATATAAATAGACTATATATATATATATATATATATATATATATATATATATATATATATATATATATATATATAATACAAACCCCAAACAAGTGTGAAATTAGTAGTTGGTCACATATCACCCTTTCTTCGTCATTTTGACTGTTTTCTAAAGCTACACTGCAGCCATAATTCTACTTCATACGAAATGAAATTAATCTATGAAATCATCTGAACGCTGCCCAGAAAAAATGCCTACAGAACCCAAACATCATAAACACCTTTGTACTGAACCCTTCCTATCTTACATTGAGTCAAAATCAGTTACCGCGCAATGTATAATTTATTCATATATTATTGATAGTGAAAGAAGAAAATCTCTGAATTTAAATTAATTCCGTAACAAGACACATAGAACAGAGAAATAGCAAATGTTCATTAACATCTTTTACCCAGACATGTACATCAATCAAAGCCTGATTTGATAAAGCGAACTCTTTGAATACACAATAGGTAACGTACCTTATAAAAATTTACGATCTGCGTAATAGAAATAAATATACTCTGCATCAGGGTAATGTATCATAGATCTTGGAAAGGTAATTACACAACAATTTGCAGCACGATAATAAGACAAAAAGGTCATCTATCATTTATGTTCACGTGTGGCTCCTCAATATATCTTAGCTCAATTGATCCCGAGGTGAGAGTTCATTACTTCCAGAAAGCGCTGAGGGCTTACCGGTGTTGATATACACTCTCTGAAGCTGCAAATCTAAATGCACTAAAATATCATATGGCTATAAAGTAC
>NC_089792.1:30828670-30891170 GCF_040412425.1 Macrobrachium rosenbergii | reverse complement strand
ATTAAATTGTACATGATCATCTACCAGCCTAAGTCAATGGAAACTAGGCTTGGGCAGTACCAGGTTCCCAGCCTGGAGAGGCATAACGAATTTTTATCGTTCCCCTGGCACACCTAGGTTCTACATTGTTTAGACACCTGTTGTACATAGCACGGGATGTGATGGCCTCTCTTCAAAGATTAATGGTAGTCTTAGGGACAGTCCGTTGCTTCCACAAGGGTGTGATGTCTTGAGATAATGAACTAGACAGCTTTTGTATCGGGCAAACGGTAGCTCAGGACTGGAGGCTGGGGGAGGCATTAAGAAACTGACTTCACTGAGAACTTAATGTGTGGCGTGTCGTTTAATCAACTGACCGGTAAACAGATATGTGCATGAAAAGGAGAGACAGAAACATGCAACGAGAGCAAAAGATGGGACAAGACATGAATGTTCTGCCACTTCCTCCCGCCATCTGGGGCTCATCTTATATTCAGTCATGGCCAGGGAAGATAAAGCTCGAGAACTTTTAGTAATGTGTATCTATAAACAAATCATGATTACTAAGTGTTTAAAAACTATCTGGAATCTTCCCAGCACTACAGACTACTTACAACTAGGTTAACCCATCTTATTCATTTGAACCAACAAGATTCCACCCGCATTCAAACACAAATATGCTCTCATATTTAACATAAGTATGCTATGCGAAGCGCTCATGAGTGAGCAATAACTAACTGAAGATCCTAAAACAAGGCAACAAACCAGTGAATAGTGAATGATACTCTAAATCCTTAACTTAATCACATACTGAGATCCAGCTTGAAAAGTGACTATAAACGACTATGGCGCGACAAGGTACAAATACATTAATAAAGACCAAAGTACAGTTTAAGAACGATAAATCATACGATTATAATTGACAATTTCCAAGAATGTATAAAATAGAAACAATCATGAGTCCCGGGAGAAGAAATCTAATAGGTGAGGGTCCAATCTATCCAACCTCAAGGAACGAAAAATCGAAAGGAATGAAGTCTAGAATATCTAAAAAATTCAAACCAACGATAAACCATGAAGAGAAAAAGAGCTAGGAATGGAAAAGGAACTAAATAGAAATAAAAATTATTTTGCAGTACGTTACAATCGCACTCTACAAACGAGTTATAATAAATGCTAATCAGCCAATGAAAGGATATAAGGGATTCAATTGCAAAAACTTATGATTGTGATTGATAATTGATGGCTATTTATTTAAAGGAAAGGGGAAGAGACAAAAATAAAAACAAGGGAAAGACACGATAATTCGGAGTTTTTCATCATATATCTTGATGCGGACTATTAAATGCATTAATGCGCACAAACAAAGGGAAGGAAGAGAGAAAACATTCTGAATGGGGAGCGTTATTATTTTTCCATGCATCTTCACAAAAAGAACTGTCATGATTTACATACATTCAGCGATTATTGAAGTGCATGATTATCAGCAGTTAAATTACTCATCAAGGGTCAATGAGAAATGGTGAAGGAAACGTTTTGCGTTACCAAGAACCTTTCAAGTGAAAGATAACTAATAAAATCAAAAAATAATAATTAGCAAAAGAGCCAACTCAGTTCTTCAGCATAATCGTTAATATACAACATAACATCAAAGTTCGTCTTCATGAACAAAAATACGCACAGAAATTCGATGGCAATTGGCAACTGAAGCACTTATTAAGAAGAATGATTTCCCAAGGAGGCGTGTAGTGCTTCATAGCTCCAAGCAAGGACAATCTGCCTGGAAATTAATTTCTTGCTGAGTGGACACTAATTCAAAAATATTACATAGACAAGTGACATATCACAATTACAAAATATGACAAGCAGTCAAGTTTAAAACAACCTCAAAGGGCGTAGCGATATTAAAGACTGGGAACATTACGAGGGCGTTATAAGGATACCTGAATCAATCTCTACAGTACAACAGCAGCCTTCCCGCCTCTACCACAGGAGCGATAATAGTGAGGAGAGAGTTATTTTCCAAGGGCTTGTCTTGTATGGAGCACGACGTTGACGGAGCAAAGAGAGGTATCAAAGTGCCACTCATCCAAGAGGGCGCAGGCATAGGCGGAACTCGAGAATCTTCATCTACTGTATGTTCAGCAGGAATCTATCGTAAGTTAGTATATCTTAGTTCAACCAGACCACTGAACTGATTAACAGCTCTCCTAGGGCTGGCCCGAAGGATTAGACTTATTTTTGCGTGGCTAAGAACCAATTGGTTACCTAGAAATGGGACCTACTGCTAATTGTGGAATCCTAACCACATTATAGCGAGAAATTAATTCCTATCACCAGAAATAAATTCCTCTAATTCTTCATTAGACGGCCGGAGACGCGAGCTCGGGCCTAGCGAGTGCTAGCCGACAACTCTACCGACTCGCACACCGAGGAGTTTAGGAATCTGTCATGCATACAAAGTAGACGACCAGTGTCGAGATGACAAGAGAGATATTTTCAAGCTAAGAACGAATTTCTTACCACCATAAATATTTCATAACAAGAAGGAGCTGTTTACGACCAGGAACTATGTACATACTATATCAAATTCACTGCCATTTGGAAATAACTTTATGAGTGGCTGGTGATTAGTCACAGACGTATAGAATGCAATACTCAAAGATTTATCTCGATGGAGGACAGGGTAATAAAATATGTACCGCAAGCTTAGAACATTTGCGAATAGGACATCCACTGTGACGTTCACCTAGCTCGTACCCACAAAGCAGCACCTACGTTCAAGACTGGGGAGTTCATGGAACATCTCGAGACTTTGGGGACTCGAAAGCAAACGTTAGATTAGGAAAAAACTTAGCCATAGACGGCACAACGGTCTATGATTTTCAAATGGTGCTGAGAAAAGGACAGCTACCTTCCGTGTTTCCAAAGTTTCCAGTTTCTCAAATCTATTCAAAAATTTTCCAAAGTGAATGCAGGCTGACCTTTGAGTTACTTGAAGGGGGCGCTTTATGTGCTCACACAATGGTGATATGACGGACTTATGAGCCATTCGGTAAAAATAATGGGGTCAAAGATGCAGTGCAACAAATTTACATTATCCGAATTTTGTACTTTAACGATGGAAATGTGGCGGTCTGCTAATGAAGATTATTTTATTACTCACACATATGTAATATATATATGTATATATATATATATATATATATATATATATATATATATATATATATATATATAGTATACACACACACACACACACACATATATATATATATATATATATATATATATATATATATATATATATATATATATATATAGAAATACATATACTTATAGAAGACAGAAAAGAGCCTATTTATCTTCATAGTGCACTATTGAAATACAGTAAAAGTCATACATACATGCCATACACTTTACATACATACATATATATATATGAATATATATATATGTATATATAAAATATACATATATAAATACATATATATATATATATATATATATATATATGTTAATTTTATATATATATATTAATATATACATATATAGAATATATATATATAATTTATATATATATATATATATATATATATATATATATGGTACATACATAGAGCCTCAGCTGGCTCAATGGTTACAGCAGCAGCCGGACTTCGTAGAGGTCTGTGGCGCTGGTTCAAATCCATAACCGACTGATCAGAGGGCGGACACTTTGCTATCTGTGTAGACATCCGGGATTATATATGTAATCAACGGATAGGTTTGCTTAAAAAGCAAATGGGTGTACAGACTAAATACACACACAAAACAAAGCCACTACAACAACTCAAAAAACATAACAAACATCCCACACGTCTCGAACTCTCGCCCTACCCGCGCAACAACTTCTCGCTGCTGGAAGAAAGGCCGTTGGGTCGGGTATGATATATGTAACATACGCTCCCGGGGTCTAAGTGATGTCAGGCAGGAGGGCAGCCGATCGAGACTACAGTCTCCACCAAAGCCAAATCAAAAGTCCTTCAAAAGAAGGCATCGTGCTTACCCTATACAAAAAATGGAAAAAACACGTTAAAAAAGAAGAAGAAGAAGATATACATAACATACATATATATGTTGGCATGTGGATTTCTACTGCTTGCATCCTCCTCTTGACTAATAGAACTTGATTGTTCACTAACTCAATTTTGATGAGAGTATAGAGAAAAATATAATCTCTGTGATCCAGAAGTTTAGTCTAATCTGCCAAGTCAATTTTTTATTGATGTTTTCAGTAAATCGCCAGAACTCTAAAACAAAATGATTGAATGTATTGATATGTGTAAGATCTTTATATTTAGAATATTCAGTACTTAATAATTAGAATCTATTATTTGGTGAGCATCGAGTTTATTTCTTAATTCCTGATTTTGCCTAGGTTTAACTACCTTAGTACAACGATAATTAGACGCCAAGTCACCGACTTTGGTTCTCAGTAAATTTTCTTGTACATCCATATTTTCCGGTTATTACTTGGTAGCTTAAAATTTTAAGATTGTTTACAATACTCTGACATTACGACAACAACAAAATCCAAATAGTTAATAACACATGAATCTATATCTAAATAATGGTATTTTACTGTATTACTCCCTAATCAATGATTATGTTACTGTATCCGCGCGTACATAAGCATAAACACTTCAATATATAATGCTAATAAACAAAAACAAGAACCCAAAATAAAGAGATTGCCAACAGTTTAAAAAGAGGCGCATTAAAAAGAAGACTAATCTCCCCTACCATTTCCACTGCACTTTAACCTTAGTGATATGCTATTTAAAAGGGTCGTCAGCGGAGATCTGCTTTAGGCTTCATAAGCCTTGTCGTTTATAAGGCCAAAGCATTCCCATTATACTAAAACTGGCCATTATGAATATCTCCCTTTCTGGATACTTACGTACATACACACAGGCATTATATAATACACATACTTGTATGTATTTTTTACTTAAATACATTCATATGATAACGTACAGTCAAATTTATTAGTTGGAAAGCAGCCAATAAGCATATATCAACCAAAGAAAATTCTCATTCCTACATACAAATATAAAAACATTCTCACAAACGTACTCGTTCACACTCACATAAAAATATGAACAATTATGTTCCTAAAAGCTTGAACAGTAAATACTAATCCACAAAAGGAGACTAATCGATTTCACCTAGATGCAGCGAAGACACTGGAAACTCAATTTTGAGCCAAAGGCGCCAATCATTTTCTAGAAACTGGCCTGTAACTTGAAAGATGTGAACATTTGAAAGTCGTTCAAGAAGAAATTTGATATATATTAAAAAATAGTTATGACACAAGAACAACTTACTGAAAATAATAAGAAATTCGAAATGAAAAATGTGTGGGGCCAGAAGATGGAATTTTAATATAGGCCGATAAAAGGAATCTAAAGACTATAACGTCCTACTTTCACTTTCACACTTCATTAATTATAAAGCGAACAAGGGCCTCTTGCTAAACAAGATCAAAAGAAGAACTACAGTTATGCCCACTAAATTAAATTCTAGTGCATTTAGGAAAGTAGAATTTCACCTGTTCAGTTACTCATATTATAATGCTAGTGAGTTTCTCAGGAATAGATTCCTCTTTTCCCCAGAGCGGTCTTAGAGAGAGAGAGAGAGAGAGAGAGAGAGAGAGAGAGAGAGAGAGAGAGAGTTTAACTTGCTCAAGTTAGGAGTTGTAAGAATGGCTTGATATACTCACAGCGTTTTCTAAACTTTTTCATCATTCAGAGTTTACATGTATTCTTCTAGAAATAGTCTAGAATGCCATTATGTTGCCAAGACTCCTGAGAATAGAAAGCCCATATATAATTGTAGAGAAAGAGAAAAAGGCAGTTATAACGAAACTAATCACTTAAATCAGCAAAAGATAAATATATGCATACGAGAGTAGTTGTTGAATTATAAGTCCGAAAAACTAAAGCAACTCGTCTCTTAGACTTTCACCCCGAAATAGTGGGTGATAACTGGCAAGTGACACACATCGAAGGACTAATAAAAGAGGCCTAAATGTCCTTCAGTGTCAGCCTAAATCATACTTACTACTTTATGTAATTACCATATGTATTCCAGTGTGTGTACAGATACATGAAGAAAGCAGTGGGAACACTTCAAGACTGTAAGGTTGGAAGTTCATGATGCTTCTCTACATGCAAGATGCAAATGCTCTGTTTGAAATTTGTTTGAAATGGTGCAGAACTAACAAAAACAAACGGTTCCTAAACGAAACAAACACAACAAGCACACACCCACATAATATATATATGTATATATATTATGTGAGCTTCATGGCGCGTGCTACGCTGCGCTGGAACCTGGTGCTGCTCGTCATGTCTCCCCTACCCTCCAAATCCCTTACCTATCCCGCTCCCAGCCAGGGCGGACAAACAGGTTTGCAGGAGGAGGGTGGACGTGTCATGTCTCCCCTACTCTCCCGATCGTTTACCTACCCCACCCCCGAATAACAAGAAAAATCCACTCAGATTTTATTTTTATTATTATTATTATTATTATTATTATTATTATTATTATTATTATTATTATTATATACATACATATATACAACATGTACAGTATATACATAAGAATATACATAGACATATATAAATATATATCTATATATACATAATATAATTATAATTATTATATATATATATATAATAACATATATATATATATATATATATATATATATATATATATATATATATATATATATATATATATATTTCAGAAAATATAAGCTGCTACAATTTTAAAGGACACATATATGCATTTCGTAGCTTCAATGCTGCCAAGATGTGATGAAAGAATTTATGGAGTCAGATGGAAGTAGGTCGAGAGACTCGGAGGTAAAATCTTTGTGTTCAACAAATAGTTTGATTCCTCAGCATATTGCCAGTCAGGTGATCTTCAGTGTTATGTATATTCGTGAGTCGTGCGTTAATTTGATCTAGATTACGCCAAAATCTGCCTAAAAGTGAGTTTGATCGTTCATTAACGTGATAGAACTGCAGTTGTCTAGACGTAGCTTTGGAGAGGATCCAGGCTTTGAATCAAGCAGATAAGGTAGAGTTTTGAAATCTCTGTTTGGGCGGGGAGAAAAATTGAACTTGTGATTTTTACCATGATTTTCTAATCATTATGAACTTTTGAACTGGTGTGGGAGATTTAATATGAATATTCTTTTTCTCTTTTTCATATTATTGTTTTTGTCATGTTACGTTGCCATATCTTGGCTATGCATTTTACACTTTCCATTATTGTGTTTTGCATTTCATATATTTTTTGGGATTTTTTCTATCATCATGTTTGATTCTTCCGACAGATGTCTGTGGACAGATGTCGGTGGACAATAATGGACTGTTCGAATAACATGTGGTAGACTGTTTTTGACATGACTAATTATTGATTTGGGAGTATGAGTTTGGATATTTTCAGGCTATTAGCCATAGTGAGACTTCTTTAATCAGAAGTGTTTTTACAGTTCAGAGTTTAGTTATCTAACTCGATATTTCATTTATTATGCATTTTAATCTTTGCTTTGTTTTATTCATTTCTTGTTTAGGTTATTTGAATAATAAACTTATTTTAGTAGAAACTATTGCGTTTCTTTAAATGGTCCATTTAGTTGATTTGGTGAGAATGAGTGCGATTCGGTGGGTGAACTGAAAACGGCGAGGAGAAGACGATAGAGAGAGTGAGAGAGAGACTGCGGTGAGAGAGGAGAGAGAGAGAGTGAGAAAGAGGAGAAAAAGATGATGGGGTTATCGTGAGCGAACTTTTCATACGCCTCCGTTTCATGAATAAAGATCGTTGAGCACGTTACGTGACACCTTCAAAAAGGTGTTAATTCTGTCCTCGTTACAGAATTAAATGGGCAGCCCGTGTCGAGACGAAAATGGCGCCAGCGGGTGTCTTTTGATTTTTAAATGGTGGCAGCATGATTTTAATGTCTTTAATGATGGCGAAAGAGGAGATTGCTAATAGACTAATTGGTAACGTTGATGCCCAAGGCATAGGCGACTTCACCTAAGAGCTAAGGCGGCGGGTCAGTGTTGAATGACTGTAAGGTAGGTCGTGATTACGTTAAAATCGGGAACCTTTCCTTTTTTTTTTCCGTTTCTTTAGTACTGGGAGTAGAGTTGTGAAATAGATCTGGATGATCTCTAGAGCAATTTTGGGGTTAACAAAATACCCAAATAAGTGAATAGTGGCGATTGTGAGTTAATTACGCAAAGTGATTATTCAACAATAATCGCGGGCGCTGGTGTCCCTTTTTGCTGAGCCGTCGAATGGGTGACGTCACAGGTTAGCAAGTTGAGAGATAGGTACTTCGTTTTCTGTTTCAAAAAATTGGTAAGTACCCCATTCTCGTAAGTTCGCAGAACGCCTGATTTTCTATTCTTCTTTAGAGGGTAACTTGTGCCTTTCTCTAGTGTTCTTTTAGTTTCTCTTTTTTATTTGTTACGCTCAGGGCGTGTGATGATTACTCACAAAATGCCGGACGATGCAGCAAGCACATCCCAATCAATTGTGGTGCATAAAGTGACGAACATTTGTGGGGAATTACAAATTTTAAAGGGTTAGTTGATGGAAAGCCAACCCAAAATATAGAAACTTTCATTGAGTCAGTGAACAATTATCTGAATTCCAAGAAAATTACTTAATGGCGCTGAAGCTTTAACAGAGGCTAAATCATTTCTGGATTTAGATAAAGGAGATATTGGGAAACGAAAGCACGCAGTTTCGGGTTCAGAAGGGTGTAAAACTTGAATGAACTGCAGAAATTTCACGAGCTACTTATGGCGGAGTTCAACGTGAATGCAGTTCGGAATTTGCGAGAGTTTCTCAAAATAAAGAAGGCAATGATTCACTAGTCACATACAGTGTGAATTTATTTGATGCAGTGGATTGAGTTAAAGAAATCTATAACAGGTTCTCCATGGGTAACTGGAAATAATATCTCTTTAGATAATTTTGAAAGATTGTTACACTTTGCTTGCCTTTTAACGTCAGTCCCAGATGTAATTGTAGATAGTTTGATAAGAGAATTGATCAGGATACAGATAACTCCTTTTTGTTTGCACAGATTAACAAAAATCTAGCAAAATGCCCGACACTGGACAGTAGTTTTGTACAGGGAGGTGCAAAGATGTCTTCAGCTGGTTTCAAACCACAGAATAATGATAGTCGCTTCGCATTGGGAAATGATGCAACAGCGAAGACATGTGCATGCAGTAGAATCGAAGAAAATTCAGAGAGATCAGTCACAACGATCACGTTGTTTTGGTATGATAAAATAGGCCATAGGTAAATCAAATTGCAGAGTGAGATATTGTTCAGTTTGCAAATCTTCAGATCATGGATGGAGATTTTGCCCAGCCACGGAAGGTAGAGATTATTCAGGGAAGTCCCGGGGAGGTTTTCTAGATATGACAGGAGAATTCCACATGATGCAAGTTCTAGATACACAAAGGAACAGCAGAATTTTCACAAGATAAGTTCGAAACAGACACAGGATAATGACTAATCAGGTCGTAGAGTCACTAGAACCTAGGCCGATTGTGCGTGGATTCTCTAATGGCAATGAAATTTCTATTTTCATTGATTCTGGTAGCTCAGTTAACTTAGTAAATGCTGACCTTTTTCACTCGGGGTTTCCAGAGTGCAAATTAGTCCCTTCTAGTGAGGACAGTGTGTGATGTACAATGAGAGAAACTGAATATTTTAGGTTCGTCATTTCTTACGCTTTGTATCGGTGGAAAGACAATAGTAGAACCATTTTTGGTCATAGAAGGATTAGCCTTAGGTGAAATGATTTTGCTAGGACACCCTTCTGTATGCGACATAACATCAACATTCTTACGGGAGTTCAGGGGATTACAATAGTGAGTCAGGTTGTTTTGTTCCATATATACACAGGAAAAAAACTTGTGAGAAAACTTAAGACACAGTCTGAGACATGTGTAACACAGTCATTAGAGAGTGAAGATATTCCACAAAGATCTTTCAAAGGATTTTGTTGGAAGATATTGAATTGCAACCTTACATGAGTTCCTACATTAGTTAAGTGTCGCTGAAAGAGAAAAGTTTCCTTCTCAAGTGTGCGTTGTTGAGGGAACCGAAATTCAAAGACGTTGTGAGTCACGAGTGTCAGTGAATGAAATTTCAGCCCAGCGTGACTTCAGTAGAATTAGTTAGCTATCAAGACTCAGTGAAAAAATATCACAAAGGTACTTATGTAGTGATTTTGAAGAGTTTAAGGGAAGAGCATAAATTAGTGAGTTTCTTTTTGTGGAGACGGGAATATGTTTCCTAACGAGGAGCAACAGTTCCGAAGTCAGGTTCTACATGAACACTTGATTATCCTGAATATTCAGATAAAAAGTAGAAAGTGTTGAAAGAATATCTAGATATCATTGCTTTGAAGGAGATAAATTAGGAGTTACAGATGTTTTAGAACATTCAATCCCGCCTAGAAAAGGAATTTACAAAATCCCATATATATTCAGCATATCGAATTCCTTTTAAGATCAGGGAAGAAGTAGAAAAAAGAAGTTCAAGTAAGTCGGAAGGCATTATCAGACCATCCAATTCTCCGTTTAATTTTCCTTTGCTTGCAGTTCCTAAGAAAGACAGTAGTATCAGAGTTTGTGTAGATTTTCGTAAATTGAATGAAAAAAATGCCCAGATAGATATCCAGTAGCTTGTTTGCCTGATTTTTGTTTATTGAGATCAGTGGCAAGAATATATATTCATCTATAGATCTTATGCAAGGGTTTTACAGGTTCCCCTTTGTGAGAGTAGCCGTAAATATACAGCATTTTCGGTACCAAAGGGACATTCTGAGTTTAATAGGATGCCTTTTTGGATTACAAGGGTCCCCAATAACATTTACTAGACTGGTTAACACAGTACTTCATGGCTTGTTAGGAAAGTCGGTGTTTGTGCCATGGATGATATTCTCATGCACAGATACAATTGAAGAACATCTAAAGGTGTTAAAAGAAGTCCTTAGCGATTACAGTTCGCTGGGTTAAAGGTCAAGTGGCCAAATGTGTGAGTTTCTGAAGAGAAAAATTGTCTATTTAGGACATGTTATCTCTAAAGAGGGAGTTAGAGTGAATGATGAGAAAGTTAAAGCCATTGTAATTTTCAGTTTCCCAAAACCAGAAACAGATTCGTTCGTTCCTAGAGTATGTCGGGTTTCTTTCGCCGTTTTGTCGAGCGAATTTTTTCTACAATAAGCGTCTCCATTGACAGATTTGTTACGAGAAGACGTTAAGTTTGTTTGGGGTGATAGTCAACAATTGGCTTGAGGAAAGCCAGAACGCTGTGGTGAACCCACCCGGTTTTGAAGTTTTCAGATTTTAGTCAACGTTCACCTTAGTGACTGAGTGGCGAGTCAGGAAGGTATAGGTGCGTGTTTGATGCAGAAATTTGAGGAAATTATTCCAATTGCTTTTTTATAGCAGAAAGTTCAAAGCGTGGTAGTAACGAAAGGCTGATGTCAGTTGTGGACAAGGAGGCTTTCGCGGTCGTCTCTAGCCTTGTTCATTTTAAGATGTTGTTGTTGGAAATAAAGTTGAGATTTTTACAGATCATCAACCGTTGTTGGAAGACTTTTTAATAAGCCAAATTTGTCGCCCAAGAGAGCATTGGTTCCTAACATTGAGAGATTTTGATGCAAACCTCAAATACATTGAAGGTAGCATAATGTAGTTGCAGATGCATTGAGCAGATACTTTCCAGTCGAGGGATGAGGAAATACACGAATCCTGTGTGGGTGAAGAGAGTAAATATTTGGTGTCTAATGTCTCTGATATTAGTAATTCCTGAGAGATCGCATGTAGAGGACATACACGTTCCTACAGGGGCTTACTTTGAGAAATAGTGAGTCGGCAGTCTCTGGAGAGATTGTTATTCGTGAGAGTGATGAGTAACGAGTAATGTTATATTATGGGTGAAAATGTCACTTGGGACATAGGCTTGCTGGAACAAAAACAAGATGAAGATAAATTGTTGTCAGATGCTAAGGCATTTTCTTAGGAGTTTCACCGAAGAAAGGGTATAAAGTTGCCTTTTTCTGGTCTAGAGAGTTGGAGAATAATTTATTGGTGAGAAAAGTTAAGTATAACAAGTACTCAAAGCATGGGTGAGATTACAAATCATAGTGCCAGAGTCTAGTACCACAAGTTCTAGACATGTACATTGTAAATTTAGTTCTCCTCATTTGGTGTAGACAAGGCGTATGAAGGCAATCGGTCAAAGTTCTTTTGGAAAAAATATGTTTTCCAGCAGTAGAAGCCTTTGTGAGAAGAGTGTGCTATTTGCAATGAGAATAAGCCAGCGGCGACAGTGTCGTAATCGATTTGAGTTCATATCCCATACCACATAGGCCGTTTCAGAGGTGCATATGGATATTCTGGGTAACTTCTCGAGTCGCTTATGGTTATAGACATTTATTAGTAGTTGTTGATGAGTTGACTAAGCTTTGTCAGAGGATTTTCCCACTGAAGTACAAATCAGCTGAGAGTTGCTAGCGTTTTTAAAGGGATAATTTGTCGATATGGTGTTCCAGAATGTCTGATCTGAACAATGGTAGGGAGTTTATTAATAAGACTTTAGACGGTCTTGCTAATTTGTTGGGGATAAAGAAAGTATCTATAATCCGTATAGACCTGGGCGAATGGGTTGTGTGAGAGGGCGAATCGAAAGTAATCAAGCTTTGCATGACGGTGGGTGGTTCCGATACACATTGGGGACAGATCTTTTGGATGAAGTCGATATAGTATCAATACTATGATGAATGACACAATTAAGATATCTCCAGCAGAAGCTTTGTATGGATACAAGTTGAAAGGACCTTTTGATTTGTTACCAGAGCGAGTTCAGGGGGATGTTACGGTCACTTCATTGATAAATACAACGAGAGAAAGATTTGGCACGTATCAGTAAGAACTTCTGAACTTAGTTCAGCGTGCAATGGTAGAGAAAAATAACTTGAAATCGTCGGGGAGTAGCACCGATGGGTGATAGAGTGTTTGTTAAAGTAAGATATTAGGAATGATCTGAATTATAAAGTTAAGTCCGAAGTTCCCACGGACCTTTTGAGGTTGTAGAGATCAAAAGAGGGAATAGATTTAGTTAAAGATGTAAACACTGGAAACAGAAAATTGTATATTTCCGAAGTTAAAGAAAGTTGGATGTAATGGAACATTTGTGTATAGTTATGTAATGGAACGTTTGTATATAGTTAGAGGATAAATGGGTTAATATTTATATATATGATATTTTTTTTTTTGTCTCTTGTTCATTTTGGATGTTGAAGTTCTTAATCATTTGTTTTGAATGATTTTGGAATGAGACATGAGCTAATTTCATACAGATTTGACCCAGGTGTAGTGTGTTAGTGTGTTATTGTGTTATGATGTGTTTCATCATCTGACGCAATGTGTATTTAGATTATTTTTTTGGGGAGGTACTTAGTACATCGGACCGAACAAGTCTGATCTTTTCGCCAGGGTTGGGAGATCGTATTTGAGTGTTTGGATTTTTTCCAGTTTCTTTTTTTAAAAGTTAGGAGCTGTGTTGTGAGTAGTTATAGTTGTTAAGATCGTGGGAGCGATTGCCATTCGTCAATTGCTATTTTGTTGAGAGTTAGTCAGGTGTTTAGGAAATATTTTGCTAACGGGAGTAGAACTTTCATGTCTTTACGGATATGATACCTTTTAGTATTTGGATAGAATTTTTATGAGTGAGTTCAAGTTCAGAGTTATTGTGTTTAGTGGTGAGTTGGCTGCAGTTATTCTGAGATACAAACTTGGAATTAGTTCGTTGCTTGAGTGGTTGACTTTTTGCATTGGTGGTTTTGTTTGACAGTAACATAGAGCCTTTTGTTTTGTGGACCTTTTTCTGAGTGTTTTTGGAACTCAGTAGTGACATGGGATTGAGTAGAGACCATGTTCATTTCAGGGTCAGTATCAAGGTTGGAGAGTTGATTGTAAGGCAAGTTGTGCTTCTTGAATTGAAGGAGAAGTGTGTGTGTGACAGCAGTATTTTCCAGTTGGGTGAAGTGTGTCTGTGGGTGGTTGTGAATTATCATTAGTTCATGAGTGGACCAGACTCCGACAGAATGTGACTTTAGACAGTTCCTGCGGTACCACTGCATTGAGTCCACCAGTACTCTTCGCTGTGTTTTTACAAGGAGTATGCAGTTACAATGATGTGCCAGAGCAACAAGTCGACGACATTCGTTCATCGAGGGTCCAAGCTGATTCATCCTGCAGAATCCTGATGTCTCACGGAATTTCTCAGATTAGCGTGCTGAATTCAACAGTTCGAGAAGATAATTATCACGTCATCGCATAACAAGCATTTGGTAGTGGAGGTACCTACAAACAAGGCAAAGTGCAATGACGGTTCCCGTTGGAAGACATTGTGATTCCGTGATGTTCGAGGTATCAGAATATATTATGCCCGACAATTTTAATTGTCTTAATAGCTATTTTACTGATAATTCTTGTTGTGGGAGTAGTAAAAGCTTATTCGTGTTTGTAGATTACATGTAAAGGCTCTAAGAACTCAGCCCCAGTGACTTTGGAAGTCATGAGCAGTCCCAAAGCTGCAAGTGCAGTAGACATTGCTAATTGAGCATAGTCCTATTCTGTTATGTTTTATACATATGCTTTTGTTTTTAGTTGCCGTTAAGGAAATGAGGCGGCTCTTATGTAGTCAGCGAGCTCTATTTCAGAAAATATGGCTGCTACAATTTTTAAGGTTGCATATATATGCATTTCATAAGCTTCAATGCTTTAAGATGTGATGAAAGAATTTATAAGGAGTCAGATGGAAGTAGGTCGAGGCTAGAGGTAAAATCTTTGTGTTCAACAAATGGTTTGATTCCTCAGCAATATTGCCAGTCAGGTGATCTTCGAAGTGTTATGTATATTCGTGAGTACGTCGTTAATTTGATCTAGATTACGCCAAAATCTGCCTAAAGTGAGTTTGATCGTTCATTAACGTGATAGAACTGCAGTTGTCTAGGCCCAGTAGCTTTGGAGAGGATCCAGGCTTTGAATCAGCAGATAAGGTGAGTTTGAAATCTCTGTTTTTAGGGGAGAAATTGAACTTGTGATTTTTATGTGATTTTCTAATCATTATGAACTTTTGAACTGGTGTGGGAGATTTAATATGAATATTCATACCTCTTTTTGTATTATTGTTTTTGTCATATTACGTTTGCCATATCTTTGGCTATGCATTTTACACTTTCCATTATTGTGTTTTGCATTTCATATATTTTGGAGTTTTCTCATGTTGATTCTTTCCGACAGATGTCTGTGGACAGATCGGTGGACAGTAATGGACTGGTTCGAATAACATGGTAGACTGTTTTTTGACATGACTAATTATTGATTTGGGGAGTATGTGTGAGTTTGGATATTTTTCAGGCTATTAGCCATAGTGAGACTTCTTTAATCAGAAGTGTTTTACAGTTCAGAGTTTAGTTATCTAACTCGATATTTCATTTATTATGCATTTTAATCTTTGCTTTGTTTTATTCATTTCTTGTTGGGTTATTTGAATAATAAACTTATTTTAGTAGAAACTATTGCGTTTCTTTAAATGGTCCATTTAGTTGATTTGGTGAGAATGGAGTGCGATTGGGTGGGTGAACTTTGAAAAGATGAGAGAGAGAGAGAGGTGATACACAGGTGAGAGAGAGAGAGAGAGAGAGAGAGAGAGAGAGAGAGAGAAAGAGGAGAAAAATAGATGTAAGGGTTATCGTGGGCGGAACTTTTCCATACGCCTCCGTTTCATGAATAAAGATTTGGAGCACATTACGTACACCTTCAAAAAGGTGTTAATTCTGTCTCGTTACATATATATATATATATTTATATATATAAATATATATACCCATGTACCAAGGAGAATGTCTAGATATGAGCGCTAAACCAGTCTGGATATATAAATTTATAAATCATGTATCAGTGTGATTACACACGTACACATACCTAGCACACACTATATATATATATATATATATATATATATATATATATAATATATATATATATATATATATATATATATATATATATATATATATATATACTGTATATGTATATATATTATGCTTATGTGTATAATGAAAATATATTTGTACATACCATGCTCTATCCAAAATAATAATAATGATAATCAAATCGATGAAATCTTGAATACAGTTTGTACCTCACGTAATTTAATGTTCCCAATCCTCGAGATTTTGAACATAATTCGGCAGACTATATGGAAAATGGTGTTAATGAGATGCATTAGGCCATAATTACACTTAATGGCCTAAATTACTTTCTCTTGCTCGTAACGCTCTGCAGAAAACGATGAATAACCTATCATAACAGAATTACGGAACGAGTGAAAACAACCGTGCCCAATTCGTAATCAAGAGGAAAATGCCAATGCACTGCATCACGCTGTCAACCAAGGGGAGAAGATCCTATTTTCTCTAAAGAGCAATTGAAGTTGTTCATTGGCCTCCGATTGCCCCCAGGGATCGAGACCTGAGCTTTTTTTCAAGTACCGATTGCCGTCCGTGTTCACGTGCGCACGCTTTCATTTCCATTCGTCTCTCCAGTAATTATGATATATAGCTTATTGTCTCTCCTTTTCGCTCGTTCACGGTTCATCGGTGTCATTGTTCAAATAACAGCTTTTACCTTCTGGAGGGCATCCAAAACGGCAAAGCTGATCGTCAAGAAAACCTTTTTGAATTCCTCAACGCACCGTAATTACTACACATGTCCAACAAATTAGCACCTATTGACGTTCGTTCCTAAAATACCGAGGTTGTGTGTGCCCTCATTAAATGGCAGGCAAAGGTAATCACTTCCTTTTTCGCTCAGGGGTTTTGCTTCATTGAGAGCAACTGGATTGACCCCAACTGGGAAATGATTTGTGATTTTCTCTTGCCAGACCAGTATATTCGAGTCTGAAATTAAAACATTCCAAAAGTTAAAAGACTCTTTTGTAAATGGCTTTAAATTTTACAAAACCCTACGATGTATTTGGAAGGACGTAAGGTAGTGAATTTCCAATGTATAAACATGACATTAGGATATTTGAAAAGATATACACACACACACACACACACACCACACACACACACGGTGGACACACATCAACTATATATATATATATATATATATATATATATATATATAGATTACATACATACATACATACACACACATTGGATACACAAGGACATATATATATATATATATATATATATATATATATATATGTGATATATATATATATATATGCTAAATTTAAAAATGGAAGTATCCACATATACTATGTGAGTTTAAAAAATGGTAAAAAGACTGACCAGTGCACTGGGTGGGTTGATGTCATACTGTTCTATGTGATCATAACTTTGGAAAAATTAGTAGAAAATTTGTTGTCCTAATTACTAACATCAGTCTAATCTTTAAAATTTTGTCAGAAGTGGACTTAATATGCTTCCAACTAAAATTCAAAATAGGAATATATGACCTTAGGGGCCATTGGCTGAAAAGGAAATTGAGACTTTAGAAAGGTTTGAAAGGTGTAACAGGAGGAAACCTCTCAGCTGCACTATAAAATAATTGTTAGAGGTGAAAGCAAGATGGAAGAAAGAGAATATGAACTGCGATTCAGTAAAAGGAATGAAAAGGGATGCAGCAAGGGCCGAAGGTATGCTGCAAAGAATACACAATGCCTACAATATATCCAGGATAACTATCCCTCGACGAGGCCCATTCAAAAGTAAGTGTTGAGCACTTTTCATAAATTATCATGTAATTAAATATTTGTTTCTCGAGCTCAAAGGCTGTTGCTAGAAATCTGACACAGTAATTGAGTAGGGAATCCATCTTAGACAATGATTTTATACTGGATACGATCACAAGCCTCTCCTGGTTGAATTCTTGGTCTAAAATTGAAGTACAGAACAAATATCATCTTATTCTACATAACAGCTCGTTAAACCATAAAAAACTGTTTTGGGAAATTCTAAATAAGGTGCCCAGGGTTTGAGACATCAGCCAATTCGCAACGTCAGGGTCTCAGGTTCAATAAACAAGGACTGTACACAAGCAACTGGCTATCCTGTAGGGTATTTAAACAATAATTCCTCCAGAGATTCTGCCGTAAATGGCTAGGTACAGAGCATTTACATAAGCATGAAATATGAAATTATACACACACACACACACACTATATATATATATATATATATATATATATATATATATATATATATATATATATATATATCTATATATATATATATATATATATATATATATATATATATATATATATATATATATATATATATATATATATATTATATATATATACATATACACACACATATTACATAACTGAGCTATAGAGAGTTTAGGGAGGGAATATCAATACTATGAATGAAAGCCTATAAATCTCCTTGCATCAATCAATACTACTATGAAGGAAAAGCTTTTGTGAAAATTTTGGCTTTACTTATGTGAAATGTAAAAAGCGACCGTTTTCAAAACTAACACTATCTGAGACGATTAAAATTAACCCATGATATACTGCCCAGGTTTGATGATCATTATCCACATCTGCAACAGTGTCAAGTTTCAAATATTCCACATCCTTAATTTATTCTATTGTTTGATAATAAAGAAAAATAAATACCGAGTGAATAAAATTTTGTTTAAACGCTGCTCCGAGCTCCGAAAAGGTTACGGTTAGTTAATATCAAAGGTCATGGGTCCAACCCCTATAGAAGGCACATCAGAAAATTAATACGAATTTATGATGAATTTAGTTTGTATTATTTTGATATAGAGGCTCATATTAAAAATATTCCTTTTGCATAAACATTGACTGTTTTAATAAAAAGTATTCGCCATTTGTATCAAATACCTTTTGTTGCGAAATTGCAAATGCTTTACGTATGTCACGTTGAATATCATGACGTTCTATTGTTCCAACATAACACATAGGTGTTTGTTTGAATATCTCTGCTTAAAGTTAAGCGGGTACATCCATTCACATATGCTTGCTGTATGAATCTCATAAGATTTGATAGATATATATATATATATATATATATATATATATATATATATATATATATATATATATATATATATATATATATACATATATATATATGCTGTATATATATGTAATATACATATATACATATACTGTGTAAACATAAATATATATATATAGATGTAGATATATACATACATACATACATACATATGTGTATATATATATGCGAGTGTGTATTTTTTAATAACATGTAATCTGGCGAGCTTTGTTCCTTACCTTTTCTCTTTTAGGCCTACAACATAATTATGAATATTCTTCTATCAAACCCTTTCCAAATGTCTTCTTCTTCTTCTTCTTCTTCTTCTTCTTCTTCTTCTTCTTCTTCTTCTTTTAACGTGCTTTTTTTCCAATTGTAAGGGGTAAGCACGGTGCCTTCTTTTGAAGGACTTTGATAAATGTATTTCTACATAATTCTCCATTATCATCTAACCCGATCTCCTTACCAACGAGCAATAATACCTCTTCTTTCATCCCCCGCCTTTGCCTTTAAATCACTTAATGTTGACTCGGACTATTCCAAAAACCCTCTCTTTCAATCTTTCTCAGTCCTGGACGGTATACATTCACTCATTTTTTTTCCTGCCACACCCAATCATATACACAATACAAACTAACAAATTAGTGCCTAAAGTTGGGATTACTATGCAACAAGCTTACAGGCAGAGGCGTAGCAAGCTGAGTATAGTGAACACATTAGGGAAGGAAACGATACTTAAATGGCAGATAAGACACTCGCTTTTGAGGCCAACGTCAATCACACACTTCAGATTACTATGTTTAGTGAGGACTGCTACCATGGTGGTAGTAAGTGGTAGCAATCTGGATATTTCTGCCGTGAGAAGAGCCAGTAATTTGGAGGTCAGATATAATATACCCCCGAGGCTGAGGAGCACATGGTAAAGATTTGCACCCCATGGTGGGAGGAAATGCCGCATCAATGAACAGCCAAAACTGAGGCTTTCACCAAAACACTGAATCAAGACACAGTTGCTCAGTAATCTTAAGGTTTTCTGTATAGGTGACACAGTGTACGTTAGTATTTCCAAAAAATGGAAATTAAAAAAAATCAAAATTAGAAGACTGCAACATATTTCTATCCGGATCTGAATGCAGAATCGATCAGGTCCTCATGGAGTTTTTGGGAAAATATGCGGTCAATTAAATATTTCTTAGTCATAGCTCTACCCAGCAACTCAAAACTTGTGGAGTTGACTGTTAATAACGAGTTCCCAACAGCTAGCTGATGAAAACATGTAATTCATTTAGATTAATCATCGTAAATGTTATGTGTTTCATTTACAAACATGTACATTAGATGTTCGTTTATGAACAAAACATGTCCAAGACATGTCTTTGTTTACTGTGCGAACGCACAAAGGTATAACTTAATTACTTACATACTTGTTTATCTGATGACTTTTTGGAGACTATTCTCTTTCTGCGTTCAATAGGAAGGCTGTTTAGTAATTAAATTTGAAGTTGCTGCGCGGTTAATTTCTTTGTTAGGGGAAAAGTTATTAAGCATTATTCACAATAGAACACTCCTAATGTCATAAGAAATATTTAAATGAACGTTAGAGTGTTGTTAACAGGATTTCGAGAAAGATGAATGTTGTATTGATAGTTTTAGAATTCCACCTTCTATTTCACGTGGCTTTCACTTTCTTTTCTTTATTGTCTATTCTCTCTTAGAAAAGAGTTTTCATTACGAAAGTTACGTTAGTACACGAGTCTTTTCTTTAGTTATGCCGTTGCAAATATAATTGCATTAATAACACCTAAGATATCAAAAAGTTAATGGTTAATGTATGAGAGAGAGAGAGAGAGAGAGAGAGAGTTTGCCGTTATAACGTTGGAGAGAGTGGGATAAGAAAATATTTGCTAAATTAGTATAAATGTTATTTTAACTGAAACAGCAATAACGCTACAACATCTACATTATTTGTGTGGAGGAGGAAGTGGATAATATTTATTTAAATTATAAAGCAATTCTCTAAGCATGAAACAATTTTCTCTAGAATTTTACATAACTTCTACAACACGTCTACATTCATTTACACGTGTGCACATTTATGTGATAATTTCTGAGTTGATACACTAAACATTTACATTCCAATTATTGCAACGTGGTGATATGCAACAGTATAAGCATCGAAATACTATTTCTGTTCTTCATTTATATTATATCCATATTTCCCTTTCTTTTACAGGTGCTCTTCCTCTGGCCTTGACCTGTTATGAGTTTGATGCAGTTTTGCCAGTTGAGTCTTTTTGAGTTTGATGCTTCGTACAAAGTCTTTTTGAGTTTGATGCTTCATTCTAGTCGCCAGAGTCTTTTGAGTTTGATCGAGAAAGTTTGATACAGAGTCTTTTGAGTTTGATGCTTCGTACAGAGTCTTTTGAGTTTGATGCTTCGTACTGAGTCTTTTGAGTTTGATGCTTCGTACAGAGTCTTTTGAGTTTGATGCTTCGTACTGAGTCTTTTATGTCAAAAAGCATCTTTACCTTCACCAAGGAGGATAAGGTCTTGGTTCAGTTTGTCTGTCACGCAAAAAAGTTATTAATGGATGTTTACGAAAACTTTGTCATAAATTAGATGATCTTATTGGCAAGAGGGGATTAGATTTTGGGATAAACGAGTACGTAACTTTTACAGGAAAAACCTTTGGTGGGGCTCGGGGGAGGGAGGGGTTGATTGCTCAACCTTGCAGTCTTGAGAACCAAAACCCTACTCACTGTTACCGTAAACATTAATAATTAAATTCAATGTGTTTATCGTAGGATTACGCAGAAAGTTACGAGGGAATTTCTCAAAAAGTTAAGAGACAGGACTATAAATTCTGGGGAAAAGGAGCGATTTTGCAACATAACTGAGTTTGGAATACTTCTGTACATTTCTATTTCAAAGTATCTTAATAGCTTTTGCCTGCAGGTATTTTTTGAGTAACTTTAAAGTTGTCAGTTTTAATGCATAATCACGCTTTTGGCGTCCGAATATAAAATACATCCATCTTTTGGATGGTTCATCTACTTAGTACTGTGGACTTCCTTATGTAAGAATACGGGGCATGAAGCATGTAACACACCTTACCACATTTTATTCTTTTATACATACATACATACATACATACATACATACATACACACACACACACATATATATATATATATATATATATATATATATATATATCCTATATATTATATATATATAATATATATATATATATATATATATATATATATATATATATATATACTATATATATAGATATCAATGGCCATGTGCTGTTACACATATTACTACACACACACAAATTACGCTCATATATATATATATATATATATATATATATATATAAATTTTTTTTTTTTTTTTTTTTAAAGTTGGCGTTTCTCCTAAGGCAACAATTTCAGCTTGTTTCTTTGCTATCACCATGATAGAAGTCCTCAGTAAAAAGAGGGACATGATGTTTGTAATTAATGTTGGCCTCAAAAGAGAGGATCACCTGCCATTCAAGTGCAGTTTCCCTCCCGAAGGGTTTCGTCACACTCAACTTCTCTTCCTTGGAGTACATTGCTTAGTACTCACAATTAATTTCCCAACAGTGAATCTTTACGATGTTCTGAATATATTTACACTATCTGATCTCCTACTGGACTCGGATGAAGAACATAAAACAAATTTAAATGGACTCGTCCTTGTCCCATTACCTGTTATGTCCACAAAGATTCTTCGAAACAACAGCTGTACGTCAGGTTTGATACTGATCCAGATGTAAATCACTAATCTAATGACATCTGGCTCATTGCAAACCTGATTTGAAAAATGTAATAAAATTTCGTTTTCAAAAATATTTACACAATACACTTCTCTTACCATATTCAATCCAACATCTGCTACGTTTTACCACAGTCATCAGTAGCGGTTGGACGTTTAACCAAACACGTTTAAAAATAACATAAAATTTTTTCACAGTCATCTAATGGGTAATCTTTTCCACTGGTAAAAAAAATAATCAGCACTTCATTAGATCAATATCAACGACTAGGCAATTAAACTGTCGATTTTATACATGAAATAATACTCATTGCGCATGCATTCAGTGCAATACTAAACAAAATGTACTCACTGTTAATCTTAAAAATCATGAACATTTCTGACACATTTGAAAAAAGAATAACTTTCTGAGGAACCACAACGAGGCCAATACCATTTCGTGGTCTACAAAGCAAAGCAATCATCTTAAGTCAGTGGTTTTGATATGTAATTTTTTAACAGCAATCCTCAAATACAGGAAATGAAAATAGCCTTTACAAAACATCAACCGATTCGGATTAATTTCTACATCTTAGGGTTCCCAGCACAAAGATTCCCACGGTCAATCTGTGTCTTCGTAAATTCAAGCAATCACATTTGATACACAACGGAAATCCATTTCAATTTGTTAGGGCAATAATACAAACGATCTGAATGTGTTTTGTGTTGGCATTAACGTAATTTTCAGATATATATAGAATAACACCATGCTTAGATTTTTCCCATGTGTTTCCAATGAATACAGGACAAGGGGAATGTGAACACATTAACGATCAAATTCTCTCTCTCTCTCTCTCTCTCTCTCTCTCTCTCTCTCTCTCACACACACACACAAAGTTAGAAAGTAACCAGAAAGCGTCGAAAAAATTATAAACAGCAACAGAAAGTTTCGGCTAATGTACTTACAAAGATTATTCATGTTCATCAAATAAATAAAAATAAATTTTTTTTCTGAAATCACAAAACCTCGGCGGAAGAAAATTTGCAGTAAAATGTGTATGAACAGTCATGACACAAATTCCCTTACTTTGAATAATGGATTCATCGCTATGGGGCACTGCACTCCTTGCACCATACACTGAAATCCTCTACCTTGATATTTGTGATAATATTCATCACCATGAAGCTGACTTCTTCCGTAATAATAGCGGTCCCCATGTCTTTCAGTTTAATTATCTAAAGCAAAAGCATGAAACCTAGCCTGTTTACATTATGAAAATGAACAAGCAACTAACACTCATATATACACCAATCTCAAACGCCACCCCTAAAACCACCCCGACTCCGGCCATCTACTGATCCTACAGCTTCGAAACTCTGTCAAGTACAATTTCCCGAATCTGAGCTACAAAAAAAATCCATGCTTGAAAGATTTCTAGTTTATGTTTGCAGTTTCAATAAAATTTCATAGAATTTTTAACGCTAAAGAGCTTCAATTTAAAGAATTTGTCAATATTACACACCAGGCTTTTAAAGGTAAAAATAAATAGTGAATATTCCGGTTCCAATCCACCTTTTAAACTCTCTACCATTTCTGACAAAGTCAATACTGGACTAAAGGTCGTTCTTTGGATATTCTAATAAAACGCCATCCATAAGGTTTTGAGTAATGCTGCTTACATACACGACAGGTAGTGGGAAGGAATACCAAATAACCCACGTTAAAAACACTAGTTCCTTACAAAAGCAATCACTTGGGTACACCCTCAGTGGCACAAATTATTTCATATATAAGAATAGAAAGAAAAAACTTTCAAATATTTCAGCTCAAAAACTATGGTAAAAACAAGTGGCACTGTAGATAATATAATAACATTGGATATAATGATTTTACATCAGCTTAGTTGGATGAACCTGTAATAAAGTCGCCATTTTATTGCTAGCAAGTTACACATTCCAGAATTATCAATGGAATGTTGATATATCCTAAAAGAAGTAACAATATATAAAAGATAAGATTCCGCTTTAAAAACTGCAAAAATAAATGTGAACATTTACCCAAGAAGCTACCGGTGATTCAAAACGTTCGATAAGATCCAACTGACAGGTTTTACAGGGGAAAAATCTGGCGTTGGTAACTCCACAAAGCTTTGTTGTATTAAACACCACGAAGAAATTTACACAAAATTCAACTCTTCCCAAAATAAAAGTAATGTTTAATACATTAAAGATGTCGGTGATAATTTTAAATATCTAAAATTAATGAATTCAGCAACTTTCTGTATCTGATTATTCTGAAAATATAGATAATTCCAGGCAAATAATTAATATGAAAATTCGTTCTCACTCGAGATCCAGCAGTCAAAACCCAATGTTTTACTTGGTTTAGGCCACATAAAGACATCCCCACAGTTTTTCAAGCCACTGCATTTTCCACTTATCGCTGTGGCATCGATGGTGGTGTTGACTGAATGACTCAGAAGATCGGTTACCAGAGTTGTAAGAATGACAATTTGGGGCACCACTAAAAAAACGTTTCCGCGCTCTGTCGTGACCAAGTGGAAAACGCCAACAGGAAAAAATCGAATTTTTAGTGTGAGGTCCCTACTTGCCCTTACAACTGGGTCGGCAGACGAGCTATGTCTAAAACTAACAGCCACTGAGCATTTGTACTGACAAGAAAACCAGAATTTCAAGTTTCAGTGTTGGTCCGCTCTAGTTACTATAACTATGCCACGTTCTTATTTGTGTTTTTCAAAGCAGCAGATGTGGGACTTCGCCCACAATTGTTTAGGGAAACTTTGTGCGACAAGTCAACAGACATGGATCAATATCCATGGGTCTGTGTTCAAGTTTAGCATATTCAAAAGAAGGACTTAGAAATCCTAGAAAAATGGCGATAAAAACGAAATATTAATCTTAGAATATAACCTGACTGATTTTAGCAACAGAGGCTTCACACACTACTCCGGGACTTCACATGAGACTAAGTACGAGAGAGAGAGAGAGAGAGAGAGAGAGAGAGAGAGAGAGAAGAATCAACTGTTAAACTTAACTCTCAACATCGCAAGATGCCCTGTCCTGTGATGTAAAAAAAAAAAATCTTAAAATACCGAATGCTATTCTTGTTAAGGATAATGTGCAATGAGCTAGTTACCCAGAAAGAATCAATGGTTAAAATAACAAAAAAATTTTAAACATGGTGTCCTTTAATGAAAAAAGTTCTTTTAATACCGGACTTAATTCTGCTGAAGCCATTGTACTGTGAGGCAGCAAACCTAAAAGAATCAATAAATGAAATTAACTTACGTCGCAAAAATCCATGTAAAAAACTCTTCAATATCGGATACTAATTCTTAAGACAGCACAAAGTAAGGCAGCAAATCTAAAAGAATCAATAGTTAAAATTAATCTTTTAATGCCACAAAAATGTCCTGTTATGCAGAAGAAAAATTTTAATTGTATTTTCCATGGATAACAATAAGATGAATAATTTAAGAGCACAAGGTTTCGGGAACAACACAAGTGGCTCGTATTCAATCTGTTGCTGCCAGATAATTCCGTACGAAAGCCTTACTGATAGAAGCTGATACTGGTACCGTACACTGGGTATTCTTTTCCATAATATCGGCGCCAATTTTAGTAGTGCTTGAAAATCAGAAGTGTAGATTCGAGAGAATTTCCAATACTTAATCCCATTCAGACTCGCATTTCCGCCCTGGACTATAAAGCGTTCGTTCTTCTAATGTTTTCCTTAATTACAAAAGCCTCTTTACCTTTCGATTACTTTTCATTCGGTGGAGTATTAACACAAAATACACTGCTGCTGTTACCGCCTCCTAACTCGGAGGACTTCAGAGTTACGACTGGTAAATCCACCCCTCGTAAAATTTTATATAGTTATGAAGGCTTGATATATAATTATTCCTCTCTGTCTGCAATATCGCTGTTATATTTAAGTGTCTCATCTTTAGTTTACCACGTCATCAGAGCTAAATCTGTAACAGCTACCTCTTCACACACGTACACATACACACAGGACAAAGGAAATCTTAAAGACAGTGACAGTAAAATCTACTAAATAAATAAATAATCTTTATATTGTTTAAAAATAAACATGGTAGATATATAAAGTTTAGAAAAATAACTAAATATATGGTAGATATATAAAGTTTAGAAAAATAACTAAACAGATCAGTTAAATTGTGGGGGGACAAATTCTTCATCTGCAGTAAAGTACCAAAAAAAATTAATAAACAAAAAATAAGACAGCTTAAGGATAACCAGTGGAATGATATAGCAGAAACGGAGCAAAAATGACTCAAAGAATTGAAAGAAAACACCAAGATAAATAGAAAAGGTATCTGGCATGGCAAACAACACTAATGAGCCATGTAAGAACGCATCAAGAAATGAACGTTACCGAACTTGTGCGGCGAAGATGACAGAAATAATTTCAAACTCGGATCTGCTGGAGGTGAAATCTCTGTCCCTGTTGAGCTCAAGGAGAGAGTGAGTGTCTTGAATATCTCGGCTCGTTACTCTGGTGAGGCCACCCTTTCCCTTATTTACTTTCTGGACAGGGTACCTTTAGGATTGCAAGTCTCAGCGACATGCTCACTCTCATAACTCCTTTTTAGTTTTCTGTAAAAGAAAACCATTGTGCCGGCTTTGTTTGTCCGTCTGCACTTTTTCTGTCCGCCCTCAGATCTTAAAAACCACTGAGGCTAGAGGGCTGCAAATTGGTATGTTGATCATCCACCCTCCAATCATCAAACATACCAAATTGCAGCCCTCTAGCCTCACTAATTTTTTTTTTTTAAAGGTTAAAGTTAGCCATAATCGTGCGTCTGGCAACGATATAGGACAGGCCACCACCGGGCCGTGGTTAAAGTTTCATGGGCCGCGGCTCATACAGTATTAAACCGAGACCACCGAAAGATTGATCAATTTTCAGTGGCCTTGATTATAGGCTGTACAGAAAACTCGTTTGCGCTGAAGAAACTTCTGAGCATATTGTTTAATAGTCTTTCTGCTTTACCTGCGCAACCTTGTGATAGATAACTGGTTCTGTTCTGTCTTAGTCCTAATTACGTAGTATCATATAATATGGAAATTTTTTGTGTTATGATTTCTTCCGTGATTATAACATCTTTATACTTGAAAAACCTAATGTTTAATGAAGTTTACATTTTTCACACAACTAACATTGGCCGTACTTTTCTAAGACTATTAACAAATTTGCTTCGTAATAAAACCTACTTTCCGGATGCAGGATATAACAAACGTATTCTACACATCACTAATCAGAAGCAAAGACAGGCTGTGTCCAAAATAATTAAAAATGCTACTACTTCAACTAAGCAACAGGATATCTGACAAGATCCAGACCTACCTGGGTGAGAGCTACTAGAGGAGAGGCTGCAGGGGAGTTCAGATTTGTCTAAGATAAAGTGAGGAAAGATATGAGAGGCCAAATTTCAGAGGGGTCCTTTGCGTCATGCGGCAGTGGAGGCGAAGACGACGATGAACAATAAGAATGTTATGCAAATTTAAAAACTCAGTTCTTGCTCTCATAATTAATTGTATAAACAATTACTACAAAGATAAAACCCTCCTCTCTATTACAGCAGAAAACGAAAGTACTGAAATTCATGAATGAACCAATATGTCGAGCGTATCTCTGTCATCTAATCAGCACCATCACCTGGGGCTGAGATGATACCCCGCAAAGAGATGACCAAACGAGGCTTTTATTATGATGACACATGGCTGGTAGTGAAGGGTAATCACGGAAGGTGTTCATAATTACACACCTGGCAAACAGCCTTCATCAATACGGGGATGGGGGAACAGCTGGGGCCATAATTAGTTTATGGCTATAAGCTATTACCATAGCTCGTTAATGTAGTATCTCCAGGCCATGGAACCAATACCTTCAACAGCAAAAAAGGGGTATTGTTAAAAGTCTTATATTGTGCTACTCTTCTTCATTTAGAAAACTGTGAAGGACAGTTACGTTCTTATAAACTGTGAATAAAGTAAGATATTTTTTCTGGAGTGCAATTATTGGTGTATTGCAAAAGATACACTGAAATCTCTTAAACTTTGCGAGAACTCCTGTCCTTAACGTCAGAGAGAATTAACTAAAAAAAGTGACAAAGGTTGCAATACTTTATGTCACATGCTAATTCCCCGTCATGTCGTTAACAATTTGATTACAAGAGAAGTATACAATCATTTTAATCCCCAAGCATACGAAGCGCCGTCAGGAGCTTCTTCAGCTGAGAATGAAAGTCGTATATATGTGTATATACAATGTGTATTTATATATATTGTATATAATATATACATATATGTATGTATGTAGAAAATATGTATATATACATATATGTGCTCATTATATACGATATATATATAGATAATATATATATAATACGATATATATATATATTTGTATTTATAATGTGCAATGTTTGTATATACATTATATATACATTTATCATATATTTTTATATATAATAAAATATAATATATTAATATAAAAATAGTTTAATAGATATATATAATATATATATATATATATATATATATATATATATATATATAGATAAAACAATTTTAATGGTTACCTTCTCAGTACAGTGCATCGGACTCTAATGAATTACCGTATGTCTTTGAGAGCCAGTACCTGGAAAAATTGTGCTTTGTAAGTTAAAGAAAAAAAAAACCATCTTTCACTGAAAACAGAACGAATATATATTTAAATATATATATATATATATATATATATAAATAAATAGAACGCCAACATATATATATATATGCAAATTCACAATTATACACTACATAAATATATATATATATAGACATATATATATATAACCTTTCATATATCAAGATAAATATACACACTAAAGTAAATATATATCAAGCGGTACCAAGATTAAGAAAAAATTTAGGTTGCTAAAAACAACCAGACGGCAGTTTGAAGGACTAAGAACTTATTTATAATTCCCCGGAACTCGTTATTTTGTATAATGAACGGATATTAAAAGAAATTTTGTTCATTAATACTTCAAATTTGAAAAATGTTCCAATAATTGCGAAAATTTATATATTTGATGGTACTTTGGCTTTGATAATGTAGTTAGTCCTAAATATGGCGAAAGCTTGGGACGCCATGTTAGTATAGTCCTCGGGGATCAAATTGTTCTACACCCATTTCTACACCGTGTAGCTGACCTCTATTAATAAACGATATCTTTGATGCGAGGAGGGAGTTAAACACGGAGTGCCATTGAGCTCCGCCATGTTTAGTACTAGCACCTCAGAGTTTTTCGTAGATGACAAGCCAAAGTAGCATAATATATATACTATATATATATATATATATATATATTATATATATATATAATATATATATATATATATATAAGAATCCTAAGACCACAGGTGGCTCGCTCTTCAGGTTGACCGGTTTCGGCTGGCTTGGAAAAAAGTCCTTTGGACAGGACTGACGTCGGGCGTCGTTTACCTGTGTGGTAATGTGGTAAATGGATCACCCAAAGTGATAATAATCATATATATATATATATATGGATATATATATATATATATATATATATATATATATATATATCTCATATAAAGTGGCTTTAAAATACTTAAAGAACAAACTGAAAACCTTGTAAATAGGATGATTTGAATAAATTAAAAGGGAAATAAACAATTTTTGGAAGGAAATTAATAAGAAAAATATCAAATATAAGATTTACCTGAATGTATTGGATAATGCCTCCGGAAGTCAATGCCATCTGACTTTTGGAGCAGCCACTATAAAGTGATATTTAATGATGAGCATCCGACTCCTATCCAACCAGGTATACTGCTGGCCACAGTTGATGATGTAAAAGGCAATTAATTAAAGAAATAAATGCAAATAGCAGTCCTATTTTGATGGGTTGACTTTTTATCTTTATGCTGCCCAAGGTTGGTTATGTTGTGCATTTTCTTGAATTTAGTTTTAATTGTTGTTTTGGTCATCATTTCTCCTTTGAAGAGTTGTATGAGTTATGACGTTCTTATTATTGAGGGTAAAATGGTGACATCAGCAGTTTAAGTAATTATAGACCAATTTCGTTTCGTTTTGTCAAAGGTATTAAAGCAGTTTTTTTTGATATATGTACCAGCTTTCTCAGTTACCTCAGATCATCAGTCTGCATGTAAGGCAAAATATGGAACTGACATGGCCATAACTATTCTGAAAAATGCGACTATTGAATACAATAGACGCAGCACACATATGTATATTCTTGTTTTATGGACACGTCGAAGGATTTGACAAGATGTTGTCATAAACATTTATTTGAAATAATGCTAAAGAGAGGTTTTCCAGATTATATTGTCAGCATTTTACAATACTGGTATCGACCCAAAAGATTAATAATAAAATGGGGCACGGATATATCGGAAGAATTTAGTGTTACTTATATAATAGTAAACAGGGCTCTGTGTTATCATCCCACCTTTTCAGCTTATTATATATGGATGGTTTATCGGAAAAGTCACAAAACTGGCTGCGTCCTGAGTAGTGAGATTAACAACAGTATAATTCATGCTGATGATATTGTTGTGTTTTGTACATCGCCGAGTGGTTTGCAGTGCCTGGCTGATGAGTGCTCTAAATACAAAACTTATGTGGAACTAAATGTAAATGCTCAAAAGATTAAACGTATGGTTTTCAGCAATCGCAAGAACAATGAACTGCCACAGAATCATATTAACATTAATGGTATTTCAATTGAATTTGTAACAAATTAAGTATTATATATTACCTCTAATAACAATATTACAATCAAAAACTTGTGTAGGAGTTTGCATTAGAGCAGCATTTGCTAATGCAAAACTTCTCAGAATGCACAGATGATGATAATGCCTTCTTTTCAAGAGTTTTTGCACGTCCTTATAATATGACCTTGTTTTAAAAGTAAAGATGTTAAACCTTGCCAAGTTAAGAGTGTGTTTTAATAATAGTATCAGAAGGTTGTTTAACTTAACATCTCGATCTAGCATTTCCCATTTTTGCGTTCAGCTTGGTATACCAACATTTATTGAGATACGACGCAAAGCAGTGGTGAGCTGGTTAGGTAGAATGAAGGCATCAGGTAGCAAAATTGTAAAAAACCTTACTATACTGTGACAAGGGATAATTTTTTTTGGGATATGGATATCTTTGATGCTTGATATTGTTAAACGTATGTATTAATCCTGTAATTTTTTTATCTACTTTAGTATTTTGTAGGTTAACTCTAGGTATAGAATTCACTCCAGGTGTATTTTATGCGAAATAAAGCCTTTATTATTATTATTATTACTATTATTTATTATTATTATATATATATATATATATATATATATATATATATATATATATATATATATATATATATATATGAAGCTTGCAACCCATCTCTAGATATTGGCTAAAAGCGGAAGGACAGCGATTCCTGGCGTGACCCCTTCCAGGAAAACATACGAATCAATGAAGAAAAATAATTGGTGTGTGTATATATATTTTATATATAGATAGATAGATAGATAGATAGATAGATAGATAGATAGATATACCAGCGAAAATAATGAAATTTTACTACCTACTGGTGTGTATTAATAGTGAAAGATACGAAATGCCAAAAAGCCTGGTATATTACTACTACTACCCTTCCAGCCCAACATCCGCAGCTTCTTGAAAGGAGGCTTTTTATAATTACAGACATATCTTCAAGGTATTATAAAAACACATATTTAACACGCAAGTTTGCACATAATAGCAGGGTAAAATATCTGAGGGAAACTGTCTTCCACTGAAATAGGCAATCTCCTACTCATAAACAACACAGCAAAAAGGTTATACATGAAAAAAAGAAAGGTCGAGAGGCACTTCCTATGTATCAAACATTACATAATCCGTAATAAATTACAATGAACACGTCATACCCTCTAAGTATCATTATATACTCTTATCTTACACTCAGTTCTTGAGGATTATTCGTAATACCACTCCATACATGTACTAAGAGACAATTTATATCAACCTCCCCTTGAAGTTGACAAAATAAAAATACCATTACATCGACGTTAAAAGTACAATTATAGCTAATTACCTGTATACGAATTAATCTTTACTAACAAGACGCAACAGAAAATACAGCATATTTCGAACGTCATTAATGCCTTTTTAAAAAGGTTCAAAAAATTACGTGGTTAAATCCTACTGTTGCAAATAAGGTGCCTCACATTCACGGTACCTAGAAGAAAAAATATCGTTAAAAGGGACGCCATGAAATACTACGCATATTTATTTCTGTTACCGGCATTACGATCGGCCATATTTTAGTTTTTATGGTGCTGTTAAGTGCAATTAATGAGCAGGTACGTGTAACGCTGCGATATGTACCTTATCAAAATGAGACCATAAAATTTCATTGCTGTGTTATAACATAATTATCTACATTACCCTGCTAACAAAATTAATTGCCATAAATCTTTCTGAATTTAACAGTTATTCCACAACCAATTCTTAAATAATTTACACGATAAATAATTTTACTATATTTACGGTGACATTTTAGTTGCTATATACAAAAACTGACGAGGGAGCCATATTGTCTGAATATGAAGCCTACATCTTTAAAGGCAAAATAGCACCGGAATTCACTTAACAATTCTCATATATCATGGGCATAAGAAAAACACCAACGTTTATAATGATCATTATTGTTAAGAAACAATATCTAAAAGGTTTCATCAAAGCGAGAATAAAGTTTTAAAATATATAAGGAGTCAGAAGCTGGGAGAGAGTGAACATTGATACCAAAGGAAATTATGGGTGTTCCCTATGTAACTGAGATGATGATGAAGGGGAGGAGGAGATGGCACGAACCTGTCCTTCGTACCATCTCGAGAAGAATAGCAAGTGTTAGTTAGGTTCCTCTAGACACGATAAGTTTTGGAAGACCCTGACCTACGTGGAAGTCAACTGAAACAGGAAGAGAGTTGAATGGAGATTTGTGGTAGTGAAAGCACAGGAATCAGTAGCAAGAACCATTTCACATGCTTTAGCATACAGCGGCTGGTCAAATAACCACTGTTGTAGACTAACCAAACTTTTCACATTATGAAGGCGGCGAGTGCAAAATTGTAGATGGATTAAGTTTTTGCGTATTTATTTCTCTCAATATTATAGTTCCTAAGGGTAACAAAAAAAAATATATATATATTGGGGTAACAGTTTCACAAAAAACAATGATAACTCCTGAACTAATAATTTAGATAGCTGATTTTTGTTATGTAAAGGTGAAAAAATCTGCAAGATGACTTGATAAGGTAAATGGATATTGACGATGGAGTTTTTTGTAATTTGCCTTGTCATATTCCTTGCCGAAAATCTGTAATCTCCTATCGTCAATAAACTATATAGTGTTGGTTAGTTTAACGGTAAAAATTTTGTGAAATCGATTCTACGTTTTAAACTTAAGAATCAATCAACTTGCAAGTCAACATAATTTTTAACCTTTAGTAAACACCGAGAAAAAGTTAGAAATCTATGGGCGCCATTTTCTTTCAATAAAAAACGTCATGATTTTTTGGGACTTTAGGATTTACCCCATTTAACCTCTGCATGTCCTAAAATATCTGCTTGCCAATCGAGATGTCTAGGTTAAACCTTAATTGCACTGTGCCAGTGGCGATTCTCCCATTAAATTAATAATGATGAATATGAAATAATCGGAGAGAACATCAAAACTACTCCTTCCCCAAAATAAAACTAAGCAAATCACTTATTAAGGCCATAGTCTTTCACAGGCGCCTATTAAGTGATGAAAGGGAACACTAAAAAAAAAGACAAAAAGAAAAGAAATTATCTATGTATTTGCTTTTTTCAACTGATGCTAATGCATAAGATGGATTCACCAAGACAAGCACAGAAAAGTAATAAGCCTATCTACGAAACCAGCTGGGCCCCTATTCCTGACAAAGCCTTTTTTCCTTCAAGACAACACTTTACAGCCTATTTGGGAGGCATTCTAGATCCTGCGTTCCTCTCATGTCATGCGCTAGACTAGATTGGAAAAAATGAAAAGGACCAATAATAATTATTTCAGCCACACGTCACTAACGGCACAGAACTCGATTTCGGGGTACTTGAAATGTTACAAAAGATTAAAGAGCAATCTAATTATTAATCAACCCATTACGAGTATTATTCATTAGCGAAAAAGAATGATTAATTGTTTAAACACGATTATCATTCCAGGGAGTAAAGGGGGGTGGAAGCAAGACTTTCGCAAAATCCCACCGCTTTAACCATCAATAAGTTTGAATGAGACCTAAGAGGTAATCGGTGGTTTATATGAATTAAGAATGAAAATAAATAAACCAATGGGTATGTTTATCTGCATTAAATGAGGACCCCAATAAATTCCCACAGACAAGAGGTAATATGCCGGGTGCTAAACGGAAGCACGAAGAAATCTTCCTAGAAATAACAGCCAATAACGGCAACAATCTACTCAGTGACTTGTTAAACCACTTAATAAATCTAATGAAAGGTTGGGATCCAGTAATGTTGCATTTTCAGTTTACTGAACAGAGAGAGAGAGAGAGAGAGAGAGGGAGAGAGAGAGAGAGAGAGAGAGAGAGAGTTAAAAAAAGGTTAAGTAGTAGCCTTAGTTTAACAGACCTCTGAGCTGATTAACAGCTCTCTAGGGCTGGCCCGAAGGATCAGATTTATTTTACGTGGCTAAGAACCAATTGGTTACCTAGCAACGAGAGAGAGAGAGAGAGAGAGAGAGAGAGAGAGAGAGAGAGAGAGAGAGAGAGAGAGAGCTGCATGACCACATCAATAATAAGGCTACCTTCAGCGACATACTTCACAGACTTCATTTCCTAATTTTTTTTTCTTTCTTTTACAGCGTACTCTACAGAAGATGAAAGACCACAGGGATAGCGAGGTGGAAGTGAGAAACGAGATAAGCATGCCCTGAAAACTATAAATTCCTTGAGTAAACGGCCATTAGACTTTTGAGAGCATGACACATAAACAAGAAATTCGCAGCGACATTGTTATAAATCAGTTATCATACGTGGTGGAAGAGAACGATATAGGCCTATTTGTTAGTGACATGAGAGTGTAACGGGCCAAATGGCAGCAAATGATTCCACTATATGCATGATATCCCTCCATTTATCATAAATTGTGATTACAGGCTGAAACAAGTATCAAATGCTGAAACATTATCTTCTATGCAAGAATCGGCATATTTATCAGACCAAATACTAATATAGTAAAATAAAGTTTATAACACTGCTCATATTCGTTTTTTAACCATGTTTACTCTGTAAGACAAGTTCTGATACGCTAGGTTTATCAGGTAGCAAATATATAAGTTTGTTAAATAGCGAAATGATAAAAAGTCATATAACGACTAAGTCTACAACAAATGCGAAACGGCCAAATTAGCGAAAAAATCTAGCAATCACAGTTGGGGAGAAAATTACTATTATCGAATCTGCGATACATATCCCGTCAAAAACGTATTTTCTTAGACAAGTTACTCATAAAAAGCAACGGGGGGGGAACAATAGTAAATTAAAGAAAACGAACGTTTAACTAAAAAGAAAACGAAACTTTTACGGGTAACCGGCTCAAATGTCAAATATGGACTATTCATGCTATTGGTAAATTGTCAATTCACTGAAACCATTTTTGTGTTAATGTTCACGTTGCTGATCACTCCCTCAAGACTGACTATCGACAACTCATCTGTCTTTATAATTTATAAACATCATTCTGAATTTTTATGCAGCCCATAGCGGAGCTCCTATACGTGTCTATAACCTATAAGACGGACTTGAATTTTTCAGTCAGTGATTTACTGCTTCCTTGGACATTAACAATCAACAATCACTTAATAAAACCAAAAAATAAGTTAATTTCTTCGATTCTGACAGGTATAAACTAAATTCACTGAGAAAAAAATAATGCCATATGGGCGTGTTTTTTTTTTTTTCAATGAAAAACTTTTAATGCCTATTTTGCCACTGCAATAAACGTTAACTAGTTATTATACAGATTTGATTGAAATTTTAAAAAACTGTATTCCACGAAAACCAGAAACTTATTGAAAATATATTTTTAGTAGTTTTGTATGCCTTTTGTATTTTAAAACTAATACATTCAAAAACGCTACGCCTATGGCTATAAAAATGCCTATCAATTAATATTCACTTATCAACACTGTCAAATCTACTTCAAATGGTTATTTCCTAGGAAAAGAACTCTAATTAGTACTGCGGAATCCTAACTCTGACCAGCTGGATTGTTAAAGTTTGCTTTCAATAATAAAATGTAACCATTTACAGATTTTCCCCTGTTACACAACACACCAACTTTTCACCGTCATCCGCATCTATTCTTGGAAGCCCTCCATATTAATAAATCGCCATCTGTGATATTCAATATAACAGCAAAAATTTCAAATACAACTCTTTTAAAAAGGAAAATTATTATTTTCGAGAACTGAAATGCTGGTGTTAACAAGGCCAATACAATGGGTGTTAATAACAATCTCCACCAAGAAGTCTGCTTGATTTAAGCCACGTGCACATCGCTGATAATAAAATATAAAATACAGCAGAGAAGAATGATAATTTTCATAGAAACAAAAATAGATATAATTGAATCATACTACACAGAGTCCTGAACTTTTCTAACAGGAACATTTCGTTACATCCCGATCTTTAGAATACCTTTTCCTGGAATCTGCTGGTGACATTCACCATAACATAACCTTCCACCTACTGGTCACATTTCCCACGAACCCACATGGCACCGACTGATCACTTAACCAGCAAAGAGTTTTTGAAAATGTACACTTTCCTTACCTGTATGAGAGGCGTGGCCTGAGGGAGGTGTAGGTGTGGAGGAGATCCGGGCACTCAAGATAAGTGGTGCTATCAGTAAGATCCAACCACCCCTGGTCGTCGTCTTCATCTTCTGGCTGGAAACGAGGTGGAGGGGCCAAGAGTGAACCATGGGTACCTCCAGTGGCTCCTAAAAGAGAGCTGCCCGCTAAACTCGAAGGGTCCCCATAGGTGGCATTAATATCATCCCCATCGTCCTCAGGGATAACTTTCACTTCTGGCACCAGGGCCGCCGCCATCACACAACCATCCTGCTCAAAAGAAATAGAGACGTTAGTTAGGAGAAAAGGCTGACAATTCACAGGCCACAAGGCGATGTAAAAGGCAATGAACCTAAATAACAGTGAAACGTATTCAGTGTTTAAAGTATAGCCATGGATTTACAAGTATGTGAAATAAAATGCAGAGCTATTAGACTGAATCAATACTGTTGGTATTGTTTGCAAATCTGAATTCCATAAAATCAAAGCGAAAGACAGTGGAAGACGGGTAGAGGGGTCATGGGGGATGAAGAGAGACGAAATCTTGGTAGCCACAACAATTTCCAAGGTGCCAAAACCACAAGTCATGACGGCTAAAGTTCAGCAATCATTATAACAGTTGGAACAGACAAAACTGTATAAGAAAACATAGGCCATGCTGTTCTTTTGGTATCACTGTAACATTCAATTACACCTATGTTTTGTAAGCGTTAATCATCACAGATTTTACTAAATTATCCTCACTTTTCCTTAAAAAAAAATGAATTATTCTCAATTCACAGCGGTATTTAACCCGTTTTTTGTTTCAAAAGAAAAGAATTCTAAACGCCAACGAGAAGCCAAAATATCTCTTCAGTTAATGGGGTCAATGTTATGCCGCCCTTGATAGTACGCTGACAATCACTGCAACCTACGACGGTATTTTTTTTTCTTCTGGGACTGGTTATTTTAATCTGGTTATAACGGGAGGTTGTTACACAATGCCTCATAAATCAAGACTAGCTGAAAATTTTACTCTAAAACCTAATGGTAAACTAATTTCTCACTCAACTCACCTCATGAAGAGAGAAAAAAAATAAAAAAAAAGAATTGTAAATAAAATGAAAGTTCGCGGATTATCTGCACTTTAGCACAAGTCTTATTGCTGTACTAGCAGCTTTTCATTTTTATGGGCTGCTAGCACCAGTAAGAGCGCGTGCTGGTATCTAACAAAAGAAGCAAAATGGCTCATCTTCCCTTTACCGAAAAATAATGAATGCAAGCATAAAAATATCTGACGGAATTCTTTTTAGATATATTATTAAGCACACAAATAAAGAGATCCATTATCGTATCTAATATTCCAGATGACAATAGGGTCACGAAAAAATAAGAAGTGAAAGTCGTACTCGATATATACTTGATATACAATGCTTTCCTTTTCATTATCAAAATGTGTAAGCACGTAGTACGTTCATTTCTCACAAAGACGAAACGATGTAGTTCCACTAAACAAACAAAATGAATTGCTGGGGCGCTTTTGAATGGCAGAATATAAACACAAGTTGTTGACAAACGAATTATTTACTGGTTATGGAAGGAGCGTTACAAACTCCCAAAGCCCTAAATCGATCGTCACTCGGTACAAACAGTAATCTTTCTAAACGTTACGAATGCGTTTCTGGGTGTCAGCAATTGTGCTCAACCAAAGCGGTACAGGTTTTGGTGCTCCACTCAAGTTGATTCATTCAATTCATCCTTTAAGCTAGGGTTCTAAACCTAAGGTGGTTTGTGCGTGTTGGAAGGGCTTTTGATCAAACCACCTGCAGTGTAACCGAAGAAGCAAGCATGAAGGTGAAGGGTTGGTGTCCAATAGGGTATAGAGGGCCTGATTTAGCTACGTTTGGGGTTACTTATTTACCATAGTAGTGAGACGACGTACGACAATTAAAATTTCTCACATTCTATAAACGTTTTATCATTACACTATTATGGACCATTTTTTCACGTTTATTTAGTCTAATGTCCTGTCATCTCTATAATCTATCTATGAGTACGAAAATAGCCATTAATGCATGCTTTTCAATTTTTATATATATATATATATATATATATATATATATATATATATATATATATATATATATATATATATATATATATACATATAAACCATAACATTTGCATTAATTTAGTGATTGATAAAATTCAAAATTTTACAAAACCTCAACTTCATAAACTTTTATCTCTAGCAGCAACCGATTGTTTCTTCATCTTCAATGAAAAGGTTTATAAGCAGGAGGATGATGGGGTTGACATGGGAAATCCACTGGGTTCAACGTTAGCTAATGCCTTTCTTGCATATCATAAGGTTAGATGGTTAAACGAATGTCCTGTCTTTCACACCACTTCTGTATAGACGCTGTGTAGATGACACTTTTTTTAATTTTCAAATCTCCCACGCACATTCCTTTGTTTCTAGAGTATGTAAACTCGAGGCATGAAAATATCACATTTACGTCAGAAACAGAGACTGATGGAAAGCTGGCCTTTCTGGATGTTCTCGTAAGCCGTAAAGATGGTGAGTTTCAAACAAAGGTGTATAGAAAACCAATTTTCACCAACTCTCAACCAAATTTTCATCTTTTATACCTATTAATTTTAAGAGGAACTTAGTGAAAACTTAGTGACTAGGGCATTTTTTTTCATAATTTTATTTTCTTGGATTCAAAGATGCTCTTTTATTGATTCACATTTATTTATACATTGGTAAACAACTCCAAAAACTAATAAGTCCACGTTCCCCAAAAGTGATAGTAAACAAAGCTACTATTTATTTTTTCCTTGCCCTGCATGGTAAAAGCAGTTTTCCTTAAGAAACAGTTTATCTAAATTACTATTGGAATTTTACCGTCAAGTTAGTCTCAGAGTCATATTCAGGCCTAAAAACGTAATACAAAAGTTTTTCAAGTCCAAAGGCACGGTGCCCAAAGACCTACAGTCATCTGTAGTCTATAAAGCATACATGCAGTTGCTGTAATGCAACTTATATTGGTAAATCAAAGCGCCAGTTTCGGGTCCGTGCCTTTGAACACCTAGGCCGATCAATTAGAACAAACAGGCCACTTAACAAACAAGCATTTAGTGCCATTCGTGAGCACTGCCATCAGCATGACCATCCTCCGAGTATAGATTCTTTTTCTATATTAGCCAGTCGTTCTAGTGATGGAGCTAACCACAACTGCAACATTATATTCCATCAGAGGAAAACCATCACTGTTTAATAATGGCGGGCAGTTGAGTTGCTTTGTTTTTAATTCTGTGTCTATCTCCTGTAACTATGCTTGTATTTGCCATGTATTCCTCTCTTGACTCCTGCTTTTATAGGTTGAACGGTACTGTTCAATTTTAATTCTTGGTGGTTAGTTCTAATTTGTTTAATTTTATTTTAGTTTTTTTTTCTTTCATTGTATTTATTTATTTATTTTTAGATGCCTGATGATGGGGTATGTTAGAACCTCGAAACTAGTCGCAATAAAGAATGTTTCCTCAAGTACTGGTCTACTATTCCTTTATTCGACTCGCTTTCCACGGAATTCTTCTGTTGCATATATACATATATATATATATATTATATATATATATATATATATATATATATATATATATATATATATATATATATATATATATATATATATATATATATATATATATATATATATATATATATATATATAATATATATATATATATATATATATGTATATATATATATATATATATATATATATATATATATATATATATATATATATATATATATATATATATATATATAATATATATATATATATATATATATATATATATATATATATATATATATATATATATATATATATATATATATATATATATATATATATATATATATATATATTAGAGATCCATAAGACAAGAAGTCTTCAAGGTTCTTTATTTAGAAACGTTTCGTGCAATCCTATGCACATCATCAGTCTGCAATAAATTATAAACAGCAGTTAAAACTAAAATTAAAATAATTATTATACCGACCGTAAAAATATTTTATAACAAATTTAACATAAAAGGTGTAAATTTTATTAAAAAATTAAAATTCACCAATTTTGTTAAGAAAGCTAAACTACCTTTCAATACAACGCAAGAGGGAAGAATGGCCTGAAGAAACGTCAATGCCCAGACAACACCTTAAGCGAGAGAAAAAGAAACCGCTTAAGTGTTACTATTCAAATTAGGGGACAGGTGCTTTATATATAATGACTCAAAGGTATTTAAAAATCGAAAAGTTTTTGAGATGTAGCACTGCAGAATCGAAAAATGTTATAACTAGGGAACTGTACGATAACTGAGTGGCTAAGTAATAGCGGACTTGGAGCAGTCTTTTACTCTAACCAACATAAGTACCAAGACATCTTGGGCATTCAAATTTATAGATAATGCTGGGCCGCATAAAATCCTGTAACTTGTTCTTATAGGAGAAAAAATTTTCCCACCTTTTTTGGATTCATAGGAATCCAGTTTAATTTTTAAAAACCTATTTCTCTTTCAGTGATAATTTTTATTTTTGAGCGTAATTTGTCAAAAAATAAAAAGTATCATTGAAAGAAAAAGGTTTAAAATAAATTTGATTCCTATGAATCCAAGACCAACAAATACAGTACGTTATTTTTACCGCACTGTATAGTACGGAAAAATAATTGAGGGTATGGTACGAAATTACGGTACGATATTTTAGCCAGGTACAAAGTTCGTTAAAACATTCCTTACCGTACCGTACTACAAGCCTTAGTTACAAGCAAACTCCTGCACTGACCCACCTGCACTGCCCACAATAACCCGCCTCACAGATGGGAACTGGGTTCACTGTCACTCCCAACAGAAAAACACAACTGCAAGAAGACTTCTTAACTTACTACAGAAGGCAGCCCTCCAGGCCTTTCTCCCTACACTCCTGCCAGCCTGGCAATGAGGAAGAGGGGAAGAAAGAGAAGAAGAAGAAAAAAAAGTATACCTTAGTTTAACCAGACCACTGAGCTGAATAACAGCTCTCCTAGGGCTGGCCCGAAGGATTAGATTTATTTTACGTGGCTAAGAACCAATTGGTTACCTAGCAACGGGACAGGATGAAGAGGAGGAACACTAATGATGAAGATGATGATTTATGAAAATTTGGCCATGAAGCCAAGCACAAGGGCACTCAGCCATTTTGCACTTGAAGACAGTGAAAAGAGGGAGTTGGAGTGGCTGGATAACAAGTCAGAAGAAAGGAAACAGGAATGGAGGTTAAGTAAAAGTTTAAAAAGTTTGTGCAGCTAGGGGCCAAAGGGACATTGCAAATAACTTTAGTTAGGTGAAAAGCAAAGCAGTACAGAGAAGGAATGAAAAGCCAAAGTGATGGGTTCCACCTAGACCAGTGCAGGCCAGGAACTTTTGGCCGAGGACAAATATTCCAGAGAGGCATAGAGGGAAGACTCTCCTGGAATGTCAAGAGACGACCTTTCAGTAACCCCTTGGTCTCCTGGTAATGTCTCGGGGCCAAGGCAGCAGAAGTATGGGAAGTAGGGACTGAAGTAAGATTGGTGAGGGTAACAGAACCCAAATCATACCAACAACAGCAAAAGCCAAGGAGGGCGTTCAGTGTTGTCCTTAAAATCAATACAATTTACATATTACTTCTGAAATCAATGGATAATTTATACAAGACTAATATTCATATTCTAACATAAGCGGTAAATGTATAGATGACGGCCGTACGAAGATATCGACTATTAACATTATTCCTTGACGGAAGAATGTAGAAAAGGGTTATATATAAAAAATGTTGTACAGGTGGGATAATTTGCAAAATTTATCGAGGTACTGGAAATTTTACGTCTTTTGTTTATATATTTGCTTTCATCTCCCGTATGCCGCGGAACTTTCGCCATGTTTGTTACCAGACTTAGCTACGAGCATAAACGTAAAAACAAACAAAAGACGGCAAATTTCTCATTATGTCGGTAAATTTCTTGAATTACCTCACCTCTGCTGTAATATACATCCATTTCTACTCTGCTTTGTTGCAAAATTATATTTACATTTAACTAAATTTGTTGCATGAATTCTTAATATCTATCAGTGTACTTTGGGCTATATATACGTAATGCTTTTAAAACATGGTTGCGAAAACTGCTTTCTGAAAATTGATTGCATTTAAAGCAAGTACTACTGCTGCGTATTAGGCGGTCCAATAAAGGGTAGACTATTTTTTTTTCTCCATTTCCACTGTGAATGTTATTGATGGAACCAGTTCAGTTTAATTTAACAAAAGTATTACTTTACATTTTAGACCCCTGTTCAAATAATTATTATGCTAACAACACCCCTAATTCATATTAAATTGCGTGGAATGATTTTGCTGTCAAAAAACTTCATCTACAACTTGCTTAAAACTGGAGATAGGGGTTACCCTAACCGTACCAAAATTTTAAGTGTACAGTTTCACTTAGTTCAAACTTTTTTTTTTTACACACACTTTAATCAGTCCTAATAAAGTATTCTTGGAAAATAGCATATCCTAGTGTCCGGTCTCTAAGTTTTCAAATTAAATTCTAAGAAATTATCGATAGGTACCTTTGTAAATAATGAGACCACATCCAAAGTCACAAGTCTAGATGCATTATTAATCTGTACATACTTTACTTGATTTATATAGTCTGCATTGTTCTTAGTATTAGCATAAAAACCTGTACCAACCAATGGGTTAACGATATCAACTAGATTTTGCAAAACTTTACGAAGACGAACCAACGGAGCTAAGAACTGGCTGAGCAAGAATATTTGTTCTGCGATTTTTTTATCATTCCATACAAATACGGTAACAACGGAGAGGCCACATACATACCTTTCAGGTTTTCATTTGATTTTAATAGTTAAATTTTTTTTTTTTACTGAAATTACAGTTCACACTATAACATTTTCTATTTTTCTTTGTATGGATTTTCATCAATCAAAATTATTTTTCCAAATCACTTTTATCATAAAATACATAATAATTCAAGGTTTTATTTTGTTTCACTACTGCCTTGTGACATAAAAAAAATTGTTTTCTGCTATTTAAGTATGTTTGTACACTAAATACCTGACCTGAAAGCTAAGCAGCTGATTATATACTTTACCTGGGCTCACGTAACTGATCAATTTTTGCGTTGAAAATGAGAATACTTTGGATAGAACGCACTTCCCAAATAAATACTGCACAATGCAGAGTAGTACTTAATATTATGTACGAAAATCAGCACACGAAATACACTTCACAATGCCGCCGGCGATCACTTCAACACCGCTGTCAGCGGGCAAAAGATTCAGATGAATGTCCGCAGGTGTGAAGTCAAGTAAGGACTGGGTTGGTTTCCTAGAGAAACTGCTAATGATGGAACAAGCTATTCACGGAGTTCCTCTGTAGTCATTCGTAGGCGATCTCGTGCTGCTTGGTTGGTAATGGCAAATACACAGGAATAAATGAAACTTTTTTGGTAAAAGTATCAAATGCTCAATAAATTAACCATTTGGTCACAAATATGATGCAAATACTGACCTTTACCATCAACTCTGCCTACCAACTGTAATTATTTATTGTTTAATTTAGCTTGCAGATCGTCTTTTTCCTTTATTTCCAAAAACATTGGATGTGGATTCACTCCACACATAAGTGCGTTCACTTGCACAACGGCACGCCCGTACTACCTTTCATTTATAAGTTCAAGAGACGAAAAATTTATTCCTCTTTCCTCTTATAAAAAAAATTACCGAGTACCCATTCTTTAATTTTCTATGCCTTTAATTTTTCCTATATATTTTAACCAAAAAGATTAATATTAGACTAAATGCTGATGCTCTCTTGACAAAGATCAAGATATCGCTTTATGATAAACGCAATGTGTACCCAAATACTTCACTGTCATAACAATAGCCTAGGGATGCTTGTGGGTAATAAAATCACGCTTAGAATTATCGTCACCCAAGCCGCTGCCTGTCTCCCTCACCACTTTCCAACTGGCTCTTGGTCCGAAGTTAGGGACGGTAAGTCTCCACACTCTCGTTTCTTACCATCCTTTTGGGAGGTATGGAGATCCTAGTTGCAACACAAACCCGAACAGAATGTGCTTTGTTTTCACTTCTGGGATTTTTACTCTTCAAGCAAAGCCAGAGTTTTTATTTTATTTTTTATTTATTTATTTATTTATTTTTTTTTGTCAAGAGAGGCATTTAAGAATTACCAGCATTGCAGTAAATGTTTGAAAGTTATTCACACGACTGGCTTGTACATGAGATTACTGCAAAATGAAGGTATCAGAATTGTTTACAACTGTTGATATCAATTTAAAATTGAAAATAGGCTAGAGACAAGACTAGTCAATAACGCAATCATCATTTAACTAGTGAATTAAAGATAAACCCCATCAGAAGAAAGCTTTCATAACAAACGCCTCGCATACCCGCAGCGACCCTCTACACACAAAATATCATTCACCTCTATCTACAACTCACACTATCCCTTCAATACTTCGACCTTGCTGTCCACTGAACATTTCTAGTTTTCTTCGCCACCTACTGTACCCTTCATCACAAACAATTTACACTTTTCACCAAGCTATCGTTCCCCTTTCTCTCCACATAATAAGCAATCCATCCAAAAACCATTTGATTCATCTTCTTGCTTACAAAGACCTGTACCATTTTCTAATTTTTTTGCCACATTTCTTACGCGTTCAATCCTCCTTAGTTTACAAGCGCAATGCAAACAATGTATGTCAGTATCAATCTTTTTCTCCAACTTGCATTAAACATTGCCAATTCATGTACTCTTACCAGGCATGAGTTATAAAATGTAAAAGGTAAATGCTTCCAATGCGGCCAACCACGGTCCAGACTGTGGTTCCAACTTACTTTTTTAAGTAAGAAAGCATTTTAACGCCTGCCGAATATATATGATGATTTTTTCTCTATCAAGATATATGTACTCTATACATGAAATAAATTTAAAGCAAAACATATGTAGGTGTACCAGTAAGCATTATAATGACCCAGGAAAAATGTAACATGGTTTAAATATACCGATGCCATTACAAATAGTTTTACTACTGGAAAAGGACTGAGTAAATGCATTCTTCAGTAGATTAAATCAATCAGCTGCCATGAATAAATGTTAATTTAGAGATGGAATACATATTACCAAGATTTTAGTTTTAAGACATTTTTAAACATTTAAAAATGTAACATGGTTTAAATAAACTCATGGATTATAAATAGTTTCCATTACTGGAGAATCTAAGCAGAAGTTAGTATTGTATTGTATGAGATAATGCACTAAGAAAAACAAAATCTATTTCAAAATCGACCAATAAACACAAAAAGTTTTTACTACTATATACTAAAAATTTCAATATTTCTATTCCCTAAAACTCCAGTGTTAATACAGCACTGAAAAACATTAAAATGAAAGAAGAAATTATACAGAGCTCTCCGGACAGTACTGAAGAATGTGCGTAATAGAATTCATTTAAATCACGTGGTAAGTTCTATATACGTCAAATTGAAAAATTTATAAATGTTTCATACAATATCCGACTTACTTTCCCCTCCTGTATCGTACATTTTTGACACCCTACATGTTAAAATAACATTCCTTATCACAAAAAATTTCATAATACTTATTCTAATTTTAAGTTTTACTATGCAATGTTTCTGTATTGCTCACAGAATACTTACTTTACCAAGCCTGTAAAAATTCTCACAAATATCATTCACTTGGTAATATGCAATGAAGATAATCAACTCTATTTGTAAAGCTATTTTTCATTCTTAAACTGGAAACCATGGAAACCTGAACGTTCCGATAACGTGGGCTCACAATGAATTCTTTACCATAGTTTGGCATGAAGCAATTTTAGTTTTCTCTTATGCTCCCTCGCGTGTTATTGAGTACGAATCTGTAGGTAGGACTAAAGGCAAAGAAGCTTTGCATCTTGACTCTTTTACCGATAACGTAAAGTTAACGACAAGCATTCTACTCTTCCTAAATTAACAATTTTAGCCTTAAAAATAACAGTTTCTCTTTACCGATAACGCAAAACGATTTCAAAAGATAACGGCAAGAAAACATTACCTCTTCTTAACAAAATAACAATTGTTGATGTACACGATTAAATAAACAACACGTAATTTGCATTTCATTTTGTAATTACCACCAATAAATACCTTTGTAAAAGCATAATTTGGAAAATAAAGGATGATGCCTTGGCTAAGTCAACAACATCCTCCTCCTCAGCAGAGGGTACTGCAAAACCTGCATACACAAATTCGTACTTTCGTTACTTTTCACACCATAATCAGAGCATAACAATTGCACTTTTCGTTTAATAAAATTTTGTTTTCATGATTTTCGTCTCAAAAAGCAAGTATTTGGGAGACCGAAAGCGAAAAACTCGAAAAAATGCATCGTTTGGGTCAACAGACCATTTCATTTTGTAATTACCAAGAAATACCTTTTGTAAAAACAAGCTGCTCATGTTAATAACAGAAAGAATGCAATAGCCATGCATTGTTAGCATTTCGACCACAGAATGAATTTTAAGGACAGTCAAATATTGTATGGAAGGAACAATGTAAGGCGTCACAAGGTTGGGAAGTGGTTCTAATTAATTCAATGTCAGCTGTGGCTGGAAACAAATCTTTTAAAGCTATAGACAAGATAAACGTCTGCTATGTTCACAGTGAAACTGAGCTCTCCAGATTTGCCAGGGAACCTGATAAGCCACACTTATTACTTGGATTGATTGACAGCCGAATTCCTGACCTCTTGACCACACCCTGGCATAACGGCCAGCCCTCAGCAGCAGATGGGCTGAATAACCACAACAAACCGAAATACATAGTCAGGAAGTCAAGTAGGAACCTAATATAGATCATTTATCCTTGTAGAAATTTTGATCTTTCAATTCCCCTGATGATAAGGACACTAGTCCTAGAGAAGATTAAATTTCAAAAGCATTTTTAACAATATACCGAGATTTCAAGATTTACACAGAAGAAATCGGTCTTATTTTATCCTCATCTTTAAAGAACGTAGTTGCTCTTCATATTCTTCTCATATATTCTTTGAATGGGTCACCTTTTGGCAGACGGCATTATGGACTGATGTTTGTTGCTTAGGTAAGATGGCTGTTGTCACGCTCTTTCGCACATTTTCCTTAATAAATCTGTAATAATGTTTTTCTTGACACTTTACCATCGACCTATCACTCATGATTTAGATGCGTTGCTCCCGTTACACTAATTACAAGGTCCGCCATATGAGTGATCAGCTTCTGATTGGTAAACTGTTGCCATATATTTCATGATAATTTTAATTGCTCAAATGCTTACTACTACAGGAACTTTTTTCTCTTCCTTTGCCTTAGTTACAACGGAGAACAGTAAGCAGTTGTTCCACTGCACGCAACCTATTAGTACGTACTCAGTAATACCTTGCACTTACTGATTTAATAAAAGCTGCTTTGAAATATCCTAACAACGACTGCATGTGCAGAAAAAATACCATAACTGTTACCAAAACGAACCTCGTTAATTACAAAGAACATGTAAAAATTTTACGTGGGAACCAATGTTCTGTTATAACCTCATACTGATCCCAGTGAAAGATAAGAAGCGAGCCAATGATCTGGTACAAACTAAAAATAATCAACTAAACTCGTTGTATCTCTTTTGCTTACCCTTAGGGTGACTTCGAGCCTCCGAACCAACCTAAAATATATTACCAGTCAATTTTTGTTTAAAAATGTCAGTCATTCATCAACATTATCAGCAGCTTTAAATTAAAGGTTATTTTAGTGATAAAGTTAGCTAGGCAAACCCACTTACTAACCCACTTACTCCCCCACTGGGGACCATGGTCGTTATTGGGTTAAATTCAAGGACTTGTAAATATAAATACGATTTGTAACCAGAGGCAGGAGAATGCTTAATGACTGTGCTTGAGAAAATCCCTTTACAGACTACGCAGTCACTCAAGTGAATGAATGTTGGCACTGGGGCTGTAAAGTTCCTAAAAAATTACCCTGATAAGAGGTTGTTCCATTTGATTATTAAATCTCTCTCCGAGAAACGCAAAAAGTAGTCTCCAATTGCTTTGTTCTGGATCGTTACTTTATCAGTTACCAAAAGTCACAAATTCTACATTGTAAGTAACTAGTTTACTCAATAAAGAACTTCAAAATCTCAAAAGACTCGCCGTGGCAACCAAGAATAATTTGAAAGCAGTTCTGTGAAATTCACCATATTTACTAGTTTTTCTAGTCAATTTAAATGTATCGAAATTGTAAGCAGTTATGCGTTGGAAGAGGTTCTGCCGCTTTTTGTGCTTAAACTTCTGTTCTCTGTTTTTAATCTGGAAATTTTTATATTCTCAAAATAAGTACTGTAATTAAACAATTATTAATCAAGCCACCAGCTATAATGATAATTTTAATTTCTACACATGAACTAAGTTGTCTGAATTTGTTGCAGTCCGTCGAAATCCATTAAGCTCAGGTTGACCTGTACAACAAACTACGTCTTGATAAACATCAGCTGATAGGTAGGGCGCTGAAAACAGTCTCCATTTTCGTTTATTTCACAAACATTTGTGGCTGTGAAAAAGGTTCAAGTGATTGGCTGTTGCTTCGATGTTTGTCTTTTGTTCCTGACTTATGAGCCAGCCGTCACCAGAAAAGAAAAACACACCACCATGTTATTTCACGCCTTTACAAAAACAGCCTGCTATTTTCATATATATACACATGCATATATATATATATATATATATATATATATATATATATATATATATATATATATATATATATATATATATATGTTTATATATATATATATATATATATATATATATATATATATATATATATATATTATATATATATATGAATGTCTTTTACTGTCATACCACAGTATAATATGAAGATAAAAAGGCCCATAAAACACTATTTGAACATTGCAACCAAATATTTCGAGCACTTCCTTCTGTGCCAACAAGCCACACAAGTAATATAAGAAGTTGGAACCTAAGTACCACTGTACCTAAGGCTTTACCTGGGCAGGCCAACTGCCTTGCACACCAGCGTGTTTTCCCCGACTACCCGATTCAGCAGTTAGCCTTCCCAGGTAAAGCCTTAGGTACAGTGGTACTTAAGTTCCAACTTCTTTTATTACTTGTGTGGCTTGGTTGGCAGCAGGTTTGTCTTTCCATTGAAAGACATGGGTTCGATCCTGAAGTGAGTCAGAAATTAATTTCTGCTTCACACGTGATTGTGTGTTGATTATTTCTATCATATTCACTCAGAAAGGATAATTTGAATGAAATGCTGTCAATTGGGTAACTGCTGAATCGGGAAGTTGGGGAAAACACACTGGTATGCAAGGCAGTTAGCCTGCCCAGGTAAAGCCTTAGGTACAGTTGTACTTTGGTTCCAACTTCTTTTATGATTTGTGTGGCTTGGTTGGCAGTGGTCTTGTCTTTCAATTGAAGGACCTGGGGTTTGAATCAGAAATTTTTTTCTGTTCACACGTGACTGAGTGTTGATTATTTCTATATATATATATATATATATATATATATATATATATATATATATATATATAATATTTATATATATATACATATATATATATATATATATATATATATATAATATATATTTTTCTATTCCTGTATGTCAGAAACTGCGTGATTGTGTGTTGATTATTTTTAGTATGTATTGATTATTTATATATATATATATATATATATATATATATATATATATATATATATATATATATATGCATATGCATATGTATATATATCGTATATATATATAATATATATATATATATATATATATATATATATAAACAAACAAACACACAGGGTCGTACTGCTGCTTCTTTTTGCATGCACTGAGTTTACAGTATAAATATTCACAGCAACAAAGAATCAATCCTTCACATCTCATACTCTGACAAACCTAAACTTGTATTATTTCGGCTTGTTCTAATGAGGCTTGCATGCAAAAACAACGAGGCACTTTGGCACTTTGTAAACAGCAAATATAACTTGAAACGGTCTTCAGCAGTTCAGAGAGAGAGAGAGAGAGAGAGAGAGAGAGAAAAAAAAAGTTTATCTTAAACAGACCACTGAGGACAGCTCTGACTGCTGAAGGATTAGATTTATTTTTACGTGGCGAATACACCACATATGAACATTAAGCGAGGTCTTCAGAAACAGTTCCTCTTGTTCTTCACTGGCCGGTCCGGAGGAGTAGTAGTTGAGAGAGAGCTCACCCAGCGAGAGAGAGAGAGAGAGAGAGAGAGAGAGAGAGAGAGGCTTCTACCTCTTTATATATGTGGGGTGTGACAGAAAGCGAGAATTTCAGAACACAACAGCAATGACGTGTTCAGAATAAAAAAATACCTAAAATTCCACCAAGCAACAAAATTTAAACACGTCTCTACTGGTTTGACATAGTTTCCACTATCCTTTTATTTTTAACTGGATGAAAAGCACTGCGTTATATGAAGAATTTGTCATTTCTCTGATTTCTTACTCTTATAATGCAATTAGTCCGAGTCTCCTGGATTTTGTATAAAAAAAAAGTTTAAACAAATATTGTATTATGTGGTTCACATGACTAGCCAGATCAATCATCATTTTCTCAAAGTTCCCTAAAATTATGGCGATTGTCATATTCAGCCTTTTAAAAATTCCTTATTATGATCCATTAAGAGATTATTATCTATATCAATAGTCGCATTAAGACACGAGGAGTAAATATAAATTTTACTCGTATTCATAAAACGATTTGACAACAGTCATGCAAAATTCAATATTGCTTTCACAAATCTATCCTTTAAATCTTATCATACTTCTACATGGAGAGAGTTGCTAACTAATAACCAAAAGTAACCTCTGTACTACAGGAAAAGATGAGTCCCAGAATACAAGTACAAAATTACAAGTCCTCTAAGCCAATGGCAACCGCTCAAGTGAGTGAGTGTGCTTTAATAAGAGGTATAGTCTATACGAAGAATTAGGTTGCTTCTTTTAAGTCTAACCTCAATATTATCACTTAGTTGAAACACACACACACATTATATGTGTGTGTGTATGTATATATATATATATATATATATATATATATATATATATATATATATATATATATATATATATATATAATATATATATATGTATATATGTATGTATGTATATGTATGTATGTATGTATGTATGTATAAATGTGTGTGTGTGTTTCACCTCTATTCCATGATCACAGACTACTTCCCATCAAGGCCTAAAGGTAAGTCAACAGTCTACTCTAAGTGATTGACAGAATACCTTCTTCCACACTGCAGAGCTGTGTGAATACTGTTCGGCTTACCCACAAAATGCCTACTTCAATCCAGTACTACAGAACCTAATCACTAATTTTTGTAGGGTGTAATGAAACTAGTTTCAGTTTGAAGACTGATGGTTAGATTGAAACATTCACAATTTAGATCCTACTAAACACAGAAACTCTGCTCTCTTTTTTTTTTTTTTTTTTGCTGTTCTTATCCTTACCTACATTACTTGTCTTGTCTCTATTTTTCCGTGAATGCTAGGATGATTATTTTGTGTGGGAGGCGGGAGGTTGTGGGGGGAGGGAGGAGAAACTGTCTCTTGGCTAAATCGGAATTTCTGGGACAAATTGCTTCGGTGAAGAACACCTGCTTTCAGTGGGTCATATAAAATGTCATTTTTGATAAAGAAACTGTGGTTTCTCGATTGTCAAATTTCCACGAATACGCTCTTCAAAGAAGTATCACGAGACTTGTTTGAATAAGAATGTCTGAGATTAAAAACTACAGGGTTGAGCAAGGTGTCTTTTTTTTTTTTTTTTTTTTCTTCTCGTTTTATTTTGGACAGCTTTAATTGTTGAAATTTTTTCTGAACTTTCTCTGTCACTTTTCTCGTTTTATGGACAGAAATTGTTGAAATTTTTTTGTTTTCCCCTGTCCAGAATCGAATGCCTTTTCTGTGCATTTCTGGGTGAATACTGCAAGAAACTTTCTTTTTCGTATTATTGACTTTCCAACTCCTGTCCGTCAGGGGTCAGAGAAACGAGTTCCAGTTGAAATTGATTTTAGTGTGAGTAGGTTCCAGTTGCAGTTGTTCTCCTTTACAGAGATGCTCCCTAAACACTGTTTTGGAGTTTTTGGACGGCCTCCGGTGATTCTTCTCTGCGTTTATCATTTGTAATTAATATGCATAACTGTTTGTTTTTTTTATATTTTTATACTGTGTGAGCGGAACCTTCTAGTCTTCGGATCAAGACACATGCTCCAGAGGTAATGGACAAGCTACCACTTAAGTTTCGAGTTAGGAAATTATAAACCTATCAGTCAGTTACTTTGAATTTTGAAACTTTACTGCTGTGTTCCTGCACAAGCACATATTGAACTGAATTTTGACTGCAAGTGTTAAAACAAATGTTTCTGAACTTGATACAAGATACTTAGTCACTGGAATTTGGATTTTGATTCATTGAAAGCGTTGCAACAAATGCATTTTTTAAATGGTATGTGCGACTTGGTCTCGGAAATTTTAATTCTCTTGTTAATTGTTGAAACTAATTTTTTTAACTTCATACATGATTACTTAGTCGTTGGAGTTTGAGCTTCGAGTTTTGAAAAAATTTTCTTTGGGACTGATACGAAAGACTTACTAAAACTGGAATTCAATTCCGAGGGATGAATGTCTTTTGAACTGATATGTGCAACTTGTCAGACAAAACTGGAATTTTGATTGCGCTGAAATAAAAGTTTTCAGAAGATGGTCTCTGAAACTGCAAATCTGATTTCAAGCGTTACAAAAAAAAAAAAACGTATTCTGTACTTGATAAGACGGACTTGGTCACTGAAATTTGATTTTTGACTGCAAGAGTTGAAACAAACTTATTCTGAAGTTGATACCAGATACTTGGTCCCCGAAATTAGAATTCTGATTGCAGGCATTCACAAAATGTTCTTTGGTACTTGATACGGAGACTTGACAGCCGAAACTGAAATTCCGATTACAAATGTTGAAACAAGTTTTTTAACTTGAAATTGACAGGTGTAACTCGGCCTCTGCGATTTCATTTTTGATTGCATTCGTTGACACAAATGTTAAACCTTTGCTGCTGACACCGATTTTTTATTGCACGTGTTGAAACATTTTTTAAATTTAATGTGCGTGACTTGGACCTTAAAATTTAACAGTTCAAAATACCTTTGTTTCAACAATTACAATTAGAATTCAAATTTCGGCGACCAAGTCCCATGGACCGTGTTAGAAAAACACGTTTTTCAACACTTGCGATAAAAATTCAAATATCATAGTCCAAGTAACACATTAACACATATCAAGTTCAAAAAACATTTGTTTCAACACTTCCAATTAAAACTTTTTATTACTAGTGTTGAAAAAATGGTTTTAATACCTTGGTCGCAAAAAGTTGAATTTTGATAGGAAGTGTTGAAACAAATGTTTTTTGAACTTGATATGTGTTACTTGGACTATGATATTTGAATTTTATTGAAGTGTTGAAAAATGTGTTTTTCTAACATGGTCCATGGGACTTGGTCGCCGAAATTTGAATTCTGATTGCAGGTGTTGAAACAAATGTATTTTGAACTGGATACGAGAGACATGGTCGTGAAATTTGAATTTTTTTTTTTGCAAATGCTGAAACAAATTTTCTTTTCAACTTGATACACGTAAATTTGAATTTTTGTTTGGAAGTGTCAAAAAAATGTGGTTTGAACTGGATACAAGAGACATGGTCGGTAAATTTGAATTTTCTTTGCAAATGTTGAAACAAATGTTCTTTTGAACTTAATACGAGTAATTTTGAATTTTATTTGCAAGTGATGAAACAATTTTTTTTTTTTTACCCTTGGTCGTCGAAACTAAAGGTTATTTTTGTGGAAAATTTATACTTTAATTACAGGTTGAATATTGCTTCTTGAGCACTGAGACTCACTGGGTCCTTGGTGAAAGATAGTCATCATTTTTGTGTATAAAACGATATTTTTATTAGTGTTATTTTTCCAAGTGAAGTGTTTTAATTGCATCCATTCACAAAGGTGACCCATAAGCTTAGTGAATTTTTTAATGCTTATTAGGATGATACGATACCATTTACATGTGTCATGTGGGCAGTTAGGTCAACGTTCTATCGGGCTAAACACTTGACTTTCACAGGCTCATAACCATTGTGCGTAAAGATATCCAGTACCAGATTATGCAAGAAACGGGTTAGTGGAACCCCCTTTTTTTTAAACCTGTATCTTTTGAAATACTTATTCCTCGTTGACTAAGTGTCAGCCATTTAACAAGATGACAGACCCTAGGCTAAATATAAAAGTTATTTGGTTTGATACCATGCTCATTTTTGTTATATATATATATATATATATATATATATATATATATATATATATATATATATATATATATATATATATATATATATATATATATATATATATATGCATGTTTGTTGGTTCAGTGTTGTAGAATCTTTTTCTTTATATGGTCTTTAATGAAAGACTTAAAACGCGAATTACATAATGGGAGAGCGTAGTAGAATTTGCAAAGCAAATAGACTAAAACTGCACGTGAAATTACCATTTTCCTTGTGCGATCGTTGTTGCTTACGCTTGATACTGTTGTAATTTCCCGCGAGATACTAAATAAGAAATTTGTTATGCAAAATCATCACTGCTGTGATAGTTCCCCTTTGCTTCCCGGAATTAAAAATCTTGAAGTTTCCTGCCTTATTTTAAATTTTTCTTTGGCATCCCGCGATCACTGACTTACAGGTTAATTTTCAATATATTTCCCTTTGGTCTATTAAAAGTGTTTTCCTTAGTATAATGTAGATCGATTCCCTAAAAGTCTTCTGCGGACTTATTACTAAAAACTCTACAAGAGACAGGAAAACTGCTTAAAACTCTTGAAGAGACAGGGTAATTGCTTAATCTACCCTGTTCTATTAATTCACCTCTAGATCTACGCAGGAACTGCCTAGTCTAATCATTTTTTTCTACCTCCTCCTTGGTGACATAATATATTCCTAAAATAACAGTTGTAGGACTTTGGGCATTCGGTATAAGACCGCATTTAATGGTATATAAACTCTACTTGGCACCCTCTCCAGCAACAACTCGTCAAGGTCGCGAATTTCTCAAGCAACTTTGTATTTGTTTGCTGCGACAGAACTGTTATATTTTCTGTAATTTTTTTTTTTACTGAATTTGGTTAATTCTTTTAAGCCTACGTCTGTACTTAATGAACATACGATCTGGCGCTTTACTTCGACCAGCTGTGTATGTCTGTATGTGTATATATAAACACAAACACACACACATATGTACATATATACATATATATATATATATATATATATATATATATATATATATATATATATATATAATATATATATATATATATCAAAATGACATGTGATGTATGAAGCACTGGGTATATATCCAAACCATTTTCATCTTTACATCTAAAAATTTTGGAGAGGATTGATAAAAGAGGTAGAAATTTTCAATATATAAGTTATGACTGACAGCTCAAACTAACATACAGTCGGTTGAAAACCAAATATTCCTACCCGAAAATGGGGAAAAAACAGGGAGGACTCAGTATTCTGTTTACAAAGTTCCTCTGTTTTTTCTATAGCACTCTGCTGGGGCAGTCGATTCTCCGACCGGCCAATGAAGGTTTACTTGTTGATGAAATTAATTCTCGTTTCTGGTCCGGAGCTAGTTGTAGGTCCCACTCAGGTAACCAGGTGGTTCTTAGCCCACGTAAATCTAAATCTAATGCTTCAGGCCAGCCCTAGGAGAGCTGTTAATCAGCTCAGTGGTGTTAAACTAAGTATACCTAACTTTTTCTCCATGTCAGCCACCTTCCTTCAAATCTATACATTTTGCCTCCTTCTATACATGCTCTGATTGATACTCATTTTTTCTATACACGCCTTCTTCTACAGAACTACACTCTGTAATGTTTCTTTTAAGTCTACCATTGGAATAAACTATCTTTTTCGCCTGTACCCAACTGGTAGTACAATCGTTTTCACTAACATGAACGAAAATTGCAATGTTCATTTGTACGTCTCCCACATTTTGTAAGTTGCTCTATTTTCTGTTCATCTCCTAAGTTTCTTTATTTTTTATTCCAACTCGAAAACCGTGAATTCTTTCACAAAGTCATTCAGGTCCTCTTCAGTTTCTGGTACAGCAAATTATCCACCTCACATCCTTTATTTATGCCCTCACAAATTTGTTCTGCCCAACGCATTTGTAATCATATTACATATTAAGTTGATTTCTGTTACTAAGAAATTATGATTTTTTGTAATTAGTTGAGTTAACCGCTCTATGTACTTGCACTGCTTTTACTTGAAAATTTCACTGACATGTAAAATGTTTTTTCTCCCGGGAAGCATCAGGGTCTTACCATCCAGTAACTGGGAATAATATAACAGATTACAATCTTGAAATGATATTCACACTGCATATACAAAAATCGCTGATAATTTTTGGCTGGAAGACGTATGGAAAAACCTTTGCATTTTATGTCCCAAGTTTTTTTGTTTGTTCTATACTGTTTTGTACTGTCGTACATATGCCCAGCCATTCCCCTAGGTTACTTTCCATACTCTTTATATTGCTTTTTCGTCTCTTTTCCTATTTAGAAATAGATGCCGCTCCACATTCATGAGCATAATGTGTAAATAGAACTTTTTATTTACCATCAATTACTGGTTTCGCTCAGTAAATGGGTCTATAAACCTTTACAGTTTTAAAACACTTTTGCAATTCCCATTCCCTTTTCCTTCCTCAACTTTTTTTCCTTGCCTGATTTAGAGTCGATTTGAATTCCTATGGATATTCCCGAGTTCACACCCCTGACCTATTTTGAGCTGTGCGTTTCTCCCTTTTCTATTTGAATGGAATAAATTAAACATGGATCCCAAATCTTTTACTTTTCTGTTTGCCTTGTTATACTTCAGATTTTTTTTATTGTACATTATCAATGCAGTTACAAAACTGTCATTAATAACTGTGTGATTTGTCATTTATAAGTTGTGTTCTGGTTTCATGGCTGTGTTTGTTTACCTTCCACTCTTGCGTCTTTCATATTTGTTTCTCTTCTATTCTCCACATTCAGATCTTCAAAATATTCACTCTACAGACCTCAGGCAGCATCTCTTCGTTTACATAATTTCCTCTGGAATATATTCTTTCAATAAACAGATCTCTTTGTCCTCACGCATTTCACTACCTGCTCACTTTTTCTCTCTAACTTTCTACTTGGCTATACACACAAACGCACATGCAAGCAAACGCACACACACACTCATGTATGTATATATATATATATATATATATATATATATATATATATATATATATATATATATATATATATATATATATCTGAGTAGTGTAATAATCAGTTTACGTTTGCTAGGTCTGTGAATACCTTCCGGTATATCAACCACTTTCCCACCTAGCTGTAATTGTGGACCAGCGTCTCCAGGGAAAAAATGGGTGCTAAAAATCTTATCTCAAACGACCTGCTGATATATATATATATATATATATATATATATATATATATATATATATATATATATATATATATATATATATATATATATATATATATATATATATAGTAACAGAACCATGGTCTCCTCTGCATTTCTACCCTGTGAGCTTACGGCATCTCTTGTACTTTACCAAGGATGACTAGAAAAGCTGTAGAAATATGACTTTTCAATGTAACGAAAGAAATTAAAAATTCATTCAAGTAAAAGAAAAATTTATTTACAAAATTTTCTTGGCTAGCAGTTCAGCACAACATACAATTCTGTCTGTGAATATGTGGCCACAAGTTGGAATAACAGGCACTTGTGCAGCGGTTGAGATAATTTAGCGAGAGCGAGTTTCGACGTAAGCTGTGTTTTCTTTAAAGCTAATCCTTTGATCCCAAACAGCTGCTCATTAAACTCGAACTGCCCTTGCATTATGACCGTGAAAAAGGGGAGTTAGGTATCTTAGGAAAATTCATTCTCACTGCTTATTCTTTAGTTCTCGAAATAACTTTTGTATTCTCAACCTATATGTGCAATAATTTCTCCACCTTTAAAACACATCCCAGATTTCAACGAGAAATTTCGAAAGAAAACCTTTCAAAGGAACGCTTCCCCAAGTAATGCCAGTCTTTTAGCTATTCATGAATATGCAAAACCCCAAAAGGGACTGCATTGCTCGGATATGAATTCTCACTGGAATTCTAAAGCAATTCTGAGAGTATTCAAATCTCCTCCTTCATGCACACACGCACACACACACACACACACATAGGCTCAAATTACATCTCTAATAAAACAAAGATTTTTATGTTTTTCTTAGCAATTGGTTTTACTTTCTCATCTGTTACATATTTTCTGAAGAAATAATCTATGACAAAAATGTTAATTCAATGAAAATAAAGGGTAAGAATAATTGGACTGATACTGAGCTCAATTATTCTCAGGGAACGAATACCATACGTTGAACCCTCTCATAGGCATGAATAAAATTATCAAAGGCAGTTTCCTTCTAATGTTCAGGATAAAAGGAAATAATTTTCTTTTTAATCTAATGAATTTTCCTTAATTGTTTCTTTTTTCTTTTTTAATTACCGTCATCAGTTTTGTACATTGTGCACTTTCTACGATTCAGAGAAAATAAGTCAGCACTTGATTTTTCTAGTGAGCACATTGACAACTGAGAAAACAATTCTATAAGGCTGAATATCATAGAGTGCAATAGGTTTTTCATTTCAAATTGTATGGAAACATTAAATTTGTACATTTTCTACATACCATTAACGTCAAATATACATTAACAGTTTTAGCTGTCTTTTTTTCTCACTATATTGTCATTTGTGCATAAAAAGTGCAACAATGATATCAAATGATATAAGCATCAACTTAAAATGATGTACGATTCTTTACACGGATGGATGGTTAGATGCTGTTCTGGGTATTGTGACGAAAAATGGCCATTCAGAGCCATAATGAAAAAGGAGACTTTCGACTTCATAAATGCGAGGAGATCATCAGCATCACTCTCATCCCCAACTGCATCAGCCAAAGATTTACCCCAAAGGTTCCTCCCACCGATTAAGAAATCTGAAGTAGTCAATCAAAATATGCTCCATTGTCAATTATCTATGGCCATAGACTCACTCAAGTGTGTCGCCATTTTTTTATATTATAAGACTGTGCTGGTTGCTTTAATCATTGCTGGAACTTCTAAAACCTGAAGCATGATAGATAGTCGATCCTGAACCCTTTTGCCTTTGTATCCTTATTCAAATTTACAAGAGACTGCTTTAAAAGTCAATGACTCTCCTATGATTTTAGGTGTAAACACTTTTGATAAAAAATGTACTTCTGAGACGCATATACATAATAATGCTTCCTCTGTTTCTCAAAAAAACTGGTACCTTGCGGAAATATTTTCGAATGGTCCGTGATGAAACGATTACCTCTAAGTGTTTTAACTTTTCTTCTTTCTGTTTTTGGAGCTGTTCTCCGGTGTGGTCTTCGGGTGGCGACTCTCTTCTCAAATTCTCGTATAGAATCAGGTTTATTTTGACAAATTCTAATGTTGACTTGTGGCACAGACGTACAGAGAGTTCATTATGTCTATTGCATAAAATTTACTACGACGACAAACATCCTCTGCACTCTTCTTCAGCTGACCTAGCTGTTTTTGGGTAACACCAGGCTGCTGCTTCAAACAACATATCCTTTTCTAGGTCATTACTACTTAGTTTACTAGGAGCTTTATTTTAGCTACAACTAAAGTAAGGAACAGTTTGTAAAGTGCAGCTGTGTAATCTCCTGATCTCCAAATGTTTACGCAAGGAGCAAATTCATTTCTGGTTCCCGCTAATGTTTCCGGAATTAGGGTGTATTGTTCTTATTTTCTATCTCTTCACATTTATTTATTTATTTATCACCTTTGTCTATAACTTGTCTTTATCTGCAGAATCATTTCCCTCTGGAGCCCTCTTGGGTTTGTAGTCTGCTGATCTGTCCATACTGGTTGATGTTTGTCTAATAATCATTCCACAAAATACATCCACCAGTACTATCTCCTTTTATAACATTTACTCCTTTACAGAATGCACCAGTTCCTGTTTCATACAATGATCAATCAGGCAACAGATCCAAAGAGTGTACAAGTGTTAATATTGCTGAGAAAGGTTCCAATAGCCTTACTGCTCACGGTTGCCTCAGCAGAACTGAATTTTTGCTATTGTCCCTCTCCTGAACCAAAGACCCACGTACCAAGACTTTTGAAAGGTACGCCTAGAAAGGCCAGTAGCTTCCACGGGATACCCAGTCCCCTTTAGGTGAAC
>NC_089792.1:30801170-30823670 GCF_040412425.1 Macrobrachium rosenbergii | reverse complement strand
GCCATACATTATCAATTCTGGAACGCTATATAAGCATTGTAAACTCCCAGTCTCTTTGATATTCAAATAACGTCGGCATTATTTACCTGAACGAACATTGGCACCTACAGAAACATTATAATATCATTAGTAAACAGTAAACAAACCATCAAACAGCAAACAGGTCACAACGGGGTAGAAAGGCTCCCTGCAGGGGAAGGCCTGGGTAGGGGCAACTTCATGTAGCATTTCGTGGAGTGGGCATTTGTACGCCCGGGCGAAAGTGGGTTGATCGGGTCATAGCATGGCGCCAGACTGAACCTTTAAACTTGATTTATGCAAACTTGCGAGGAATTTGCCCGAGAGATCTCCAAGGGACAATCGCCTCACGTTGCCATTCGTCCTGAGGCCATTGCGAGAAGGAGATCTTGTTTAGCAGCATGACCCCATTCATCTAAGAACCCTGAGTTCATTTTCTTTTGGGCTGCATAATCATATGCAGCTGATCTTATTTCGCGGCCATTGTATGCAGCTTTTTATCGATAATTTTCCTAAACAAGCTGTAAATGTTGCGTAAGGGACAAGGACATGTAAATAACGTGTTTTTATCATTCACTCTATATTCTGTACCACTTCCCGTGTCTTCATAATTCGTCATGAAAAAATTAAAACGCGACATGAAAACAGACCGTCCAACGTAGGTTTTAACCACACCATTTCTTAGTTATTTCACCTAGAAAAGCCAAATTAAGAGCCAAAACGAACAAAAATAAATAAATGAATTAATTACTACGCGTGCATTGTTCTCACAAATGAAGGCGTTACTTTTTTTGAGAAAACTACGAGATGAAGCCGTAGATTTTTATATTTCATTACAGCTACTGTAACGTCAATACTACGCACACGAGTAACTGCCAATAACGACTGCAACTATAAGTAATCTATAGGAAGTGTGGCTGGATATCAAGAACTACGTTTTATCTCCAACTGTTACTAAAATTGTTTTGCTCGAATTTACTTACGAAATATTAATGTGATTATTATTATCATTATATTATATATATGGCCTTGTTTCGTATTCTCTATTTTCTTAGTAGTAGACGAACACTATTATTCTTCAAACACATAAACGATATCGCAAAATCCACTAACACTCTCAGCTTGAAGATATAACACATAATGGTGGGTTAATTATGATTTTATATCCAGAAAATAACGTACAAGTTTTTCAAAGCACATCAGCTGTAAGGTAGAAGACAACTAGTATAAGCGAGAGGAAAATCGGAATATATACGTTACATACACATTTACGGACGAAGAAGCTAATGCTTGTAGATAATGAAAACCTGGAAACTCAATGCAACTGTAAAATCTGCTCAGACATTAACAGTAAAAAAAAAAGGGGTGGGGGCACTTCAGGCGAGAGCAGCTTCAAACTTGTCCTTTTTATGTTTATACGCTAATTCACAATCATAGAATATAAACTAACCAAAGCACCTAGTCATTCATAAAAAATAACTTTAGAAGACGACAACCTGTTAACGACTGTAGCCCAGTCGATCTGCACCACACAGACAGGATGAACCCTCACGAAGTATTAACAGTATGATGACAAAAGAGCCTCCTGATCATTGTCATACATCAGTTCCTTTGAGCACTTAGAGAGTCAGACATTTGATCTCAGAAATCAATTTGGTAATACTCCTCCTTGTTTCAAGCTAATTACATGCGGACTTTTGCATGTACTCACTGTATTTACGCAATGGCCAAATACATATAATATGCACATGTTCGCCCACACAACGACGCAAGGGGGAGAGCGATTTAGGTCCGTTTACGAAAACACTTACTGAGTCTCTCTGGAACAACAAAGTGAATCATTTACCAGGTAGACTGTTGATTGTAGTCAGAGAAAGAACGGTTGATGTAGATCCAAAATTGTGGGGCAGAAATGGGTCATGAGTGAAGTGTGGAATGGCTGATGTTTCCAAGTAATATAATACTGATTGGGGATAGTGAAGAGAATCTGCAGTGACAAATGAAATTGTTTGAGTGTTTTCATGAGGACAAAGTTGAAAGAAAGTGTAAACTAGGGTCAAGTTACGAGGTGAAAATGGGAACCGGGATGATGGAACAATGGATGACAAAAATAGCAGTAGGTTTGTTCAGGCATTTGGGAGCAAATATTTGTGGCGGTGGTAGATGAAAGACGAAGTAAATCACAGAATAGGTGAAGCAAGGAGGGTAGGTTGGATGTGTGATGAAGACTGGAAGGAAATTTGGAAAGTCTATGAGCGTCAAATTTGGTATGTAAGAAGAAATTAAACCAACTCTCATTTGTGGAAGTACGAATGTGTACGCTGAATTCACATGAAAAAGAAAAGGTGGAAGCTGCATAGGTGAATCATTTACACATCATATATGGCAAAAGAAGAATAGAAATGGTGAAATATTCGAAGATACACAAAGAGCTAGATAGGTGACAGGGTGGATCAGTGTTTCCCGAGATGGTTCGGTCAGGTGGATAAAAGTGAGGATGATAGGTTGGTGGTAACAGTATACAATTCCAATTTTATAGGAAAGGATGATCTAAAATGGGCTGGACAGATACCGCAATAGAGGTATTTGGTGAGAAGGGCTTCAACATTCAAGAAACGAGAGTGCATGGATGGTACATGTGAGTTTGAAGGACTGGCGTGCTATTGATGAGCCTTCTAATTAGCTGTGTGAAGAGTGTGAAATGAAATGTTGAGGAAGCTTTCAGCCCACGTTGTTCACCAAGTTATTTGGCTAAGTGCGAATGTAGCAATGATCATTACCTATTCTCTTCTTGGAAGCCACCCCATTGTAGTATTCGGTTCAATGTTGATATATATATATATATATATATATATATATATATATATATATATACATATATATATATATATACTCTTGTGTGTGTATATATATATACATACACGTGTGTATGTGTATACATATATATATACATACATATATAACATATATATATATATATATATATATATATAAATATATATATATATATATATATATATTCTTATATAGTTTTCATAATGCAGTAATCTCTCCCGTTGTATATGTGTATTCTTATTATACTGTATAATTTTTTTCATATGTGCAAACCTTAGCTTAAAATTAATGTGTTCAAACCCTGTATGGTTTATAAGAAGGAAGATATATGGAGTGGAGAGAAAAGAGACAGAAGGTAGTTATATAAGAGGCAACTTGTTTTCGTCAATATACAAGACTGCTGAAGTAACACGTTCTTATATGGCTCGATCATCCCCGTACAGATTCTTTTGTTCTGAAACTCTGTAATAATAAATATTATTATAACTGTAATTCCACTTTCTCTCTTATTATCGTTTTAAAGAATTTTAAAAATAAAAATCTCATCTACTTGTATAACATGCCATAAAAAGTGGGCCTGACCGTGCCGGATGGGGATCTCTCTCTCTCTCTCTCTCTCTCTCTCTCTCTCTCTCTCTCTCTCTCTCTCTCTCTCAGGACTTCAGTTGCTGTAAAACTAATGTTTTGTAGTCGATTCACTCCGTAACTTTTAACTGTTTAATTTCTTAGTAAATGTGTCTAATCATTGGTTTTAGTGCACTAAAAATAATATTTACAGTGGTTTTATACTACAATTATTCTGTTTTTTCCTTTTTAATACTTTTCATGTTGTATGTTTTTATACTTTACCTTTTGAAGAGTTTTTATATACATGTGGTGTGTTTACTATTGTCTTAATGTTTTTGCTTCCATTTTGATGTTTTTTTGCAGAGTGTATTTCTGTCCTTTGTATTCTCATTTTTGTTTGATTAATTTAGTTGCCTTTATTTTTTAACACTTGGAGAATTAATTTACTTGTATTTCTTCTCAATCATTATCCATTACTTAACAACTTAAATTTTTACTTGAATAATTTTTGATTAATTAATAAATTTAATATCTGACTTAATTTTGACTGATGATTAATTAATTAATTTTGCTTTGTTTTCAAGTAATAAGAAATTTCCCTGAGACTGTTCAAGTCATGTATAATCTTCGAAGTTAGAAATAAATTTTGTATTTAAATTGTTATATCAGAGTTTCATTTATTGACACACCAGCAATTTTGATTTGAATTAGATATAGAGTGGTAAGTGAGATGTTTTCCTTCAAGTAATTGAAGTGAGCTCGAACCAGAAAAATACTTAGACTTTTATAATGTTCTTGAGTGATGCCCTGGGATTAACTTAATCATATAGATATCTACTTACCACACCTGTATTAGTGAACTTGTTGGGCTTTCTTGCATGACTGATAAGTTTTATAAGGGATCACTGTTGCCTTTAGAAATCAGTCGTTTGTATTTGTGATGAGGTTCATGTGTCTGGCTGTTAATGAGAGGTAACTATAATTGTCGGGGGATAAATGGTAAGTTTGGTAATCAAATATCAAGCACTTAGACACCAGGTTTAATTTGAAGACCAGACACTGGGCACTTCATCACAACATACTCACTAACGGGAAATAGAATGAGGAAGAGGAGGGAGTGCTTGTATACACCCATTTTTTGGTAGGAAATATATAATTTTTACAGAAATTTGAGTTGAAGTTCCACTGTTGTTGATAAGGCACGACACGAAAAATCGCTTACCTAGCGTGCCATACCCTTCCAATGAGATTTAGGTAGCGTGAAATTCGCTAAGTATTGCTTTGGTCAAAGTGAGGTTTACTTCATTCTATAGAACACCAGAGATGCTTAGCCAATGGTCCTTTTTTCAACTCATTAACTATAACAGTAAGCACCCAGTTCCAGTTACAACCCTGCCGAACGAGCAGCCAAAGAAACCAATAGGCCCGGTCTACTGCGGTGCTTTTTGTGCTGAGATGAAGTTGGCCTTGTGAGGAAGGAGCCCCTGCTTTATCCTGATCAAATCTACCGAGCGTAATATTGTCTTTCCATCTGTCATTTCTCATATGGTTTCCCGTTCTGTGCCATGATCTTTTTCTCACTGCAGCCAGCCTTACAAAGAGCATAAACTATTTTCATTCTCCATCTGGCAAACGAATTAATCAGGTGATGCACATGATAAAACCACTAAAGATAACTTCTGCCGATGAGCTTCACGATAATGAACAAAACTGACCCTATGTTACAAAATGAAAACTCGCTAATTACTAATATATGTAGTCTTTTACATCTTTCTCTTCATTAACAATTATTTTATAGTTCATAGTGGTTACGAAGACTAGCCATTTTCTGGTAAGTCATGGGAATTTTACACATTCAGTTTTAAGGATGAAAGTTATTTATGGCTCTGGTATAAATAGTATTGAATGCATGTTCTCACCTTATAAATCAATATCTGTAAGAACCATCAACTCCCTAAGCTTATCAACATGAGAGAGAGAGAGAGAGAGAGAGAGAGAGAGATAACATTATGAACTATGAGCAACCTTATCTAGTGTATCATAACAAGTTAGTATACTGTACACTTCTAAAAGTGAAAGGCATACACATTGTCCTACATTATGCTACACTATAAAAACGAGAGGACTCTAGTTTTACCTAAGAGCCCAGAGACCAAATAAGAGCAATTAGCACCCAGAAATATGCAAAGACAACACTGACGCACAAATGAATTGAGAAAAGGGCTACTGGGCCTCCTGAGCACACTGAAGCCCGGATTACCACTATCACTTTCGAAAACAATTCGGTGGCCTGGCCGAGCGCTGATGTTGTTCACCCTTATGTAAGCAGAAGCGAAATCCTGACAATATCGTTCGAAAGAGAAACAAAACGTCGATGAAATCTCGAGTCCGCTCAAAGCACGCTGGAGACAAATGATTGTATTTGTGCACGTGCGTGCGTGCGTTTTTTCTTACGCAAGACTATGAACATTCTTGATCCTCTAGTAAAAATATATTTCATGAGGGTGCAAAGGAAACGTGCCCAACCAAACCAACAAATCCTATCGACCTATCTGTGCAGCAGCAGCAGCAACAGCCGCAGCCGCAGCAGCCACAGCGCACCGCTTTACTACGCTGTTTCTTTTCACCCACGTTTGTCTCTCTACGTGCGGCAGAATGACTTTCAGTAAGCTATTTCTCAAACGCTGCTGAAACGTTATTATGCTTACATTTTCAGCACATTTAAATGAACGTTAGAGCAGAGACCAGATGTCTTTTGAGATTTGTAAGAGCACAAATCTATCCTACAAATAAGCAAACGTCGGAGCGATCAAGTTGTGGCATGGTGAATTAAGTGAAGGTCTTTCAGGTACGAGCCACCCCTTCCCCCAAGGCCCTGAATCCCAGTGAGAGGTCAATAACCCTTGACAACCTTAACATTCCATGCAGGCTCCTAAGCTCATTATGTGCTAGTAGCAGCGAAAGTTTTATCAAACATGATGTTGTCCACTTATACGTACGCATGTAATGAACACGTATACGCTCTTGTTTGAGTATGGATAATGTTCGCGTGCCCGTAGGTAATTTAAAGCACCAAAACAAAATTAGGTTATGGTCAAGTCCTTCCCCTAATGAATTATCAAAACAAAAAGGTACTCATATGAAAATAATAGCAACCGTAAGCGTAAGTTTGCTTTTAAATGTTCCTTATCTTCCATTCCATTATAAAAAAAAAAAAAAGCGATAGCTGAATCGCATCGCCAAATAAAAAAAAAAAAAAACCGCAGCAATAGGGAGGAGTGGGATCGGACAAATGATCATAAAATACAGAGCAATCCCCAATAAGATGAGGCCAGGCAATGGTGAATGGCCCAAGGGGAGTTTCTGCGCTGTTGCTAAGACAGCACCGGGGCTCTATGGAGAAAGCAAAACAAGCCGGTCTGCAATGGGAAGATAATTGCAACTGCTATTGCAGCATAAACGAGAAGTAGTACATTTCGTAATAAATAAATGACAAGCGGAACGATACTCAAGGTGTAATAATGCATATGAAATCTTTATCGGTTATCAATTAAAATCAACGGAAAAAATAGGAGAATTAAATGAAAATAATAAGAACTTGTATTCGTAATACAATGCAAGCTAGAGACATATAATTCCACCTTTTTGAAACTACTACTATCCAAAATGTTAAGTACATCATACGGCGTGTACTGAAAAAAAAAAAACTTTCAAGTACATGTTCCGTATTTACCAAATTCATGGTGTGAACTAAAACTTCCTTCATTATCATCTAGTTCAGATGATAACTCTCAAGAATCTGAGGAATTACTGCACTACAATTCCTAAAACATTCCATGCACAAAATTGATACCAAATTTCAAAATACACCCGGTGAGACTTTCTTTACGCACTCTAAGTTCCTCTGGACACAACAGAGGACAAACTGAGGTTGATTAGTAATTAGACAAGTAATCTGTTGAAACATAATTATTCTCCCTTAATGTCCCACAGCAACCACTTGGGGCGTTTTGCCTATCTTTACGGATGTATTCAACATGGAACTACTTAATATCACCATTCCTGTGGGTGATGATTTGCTTACGCTCTTAAGACTTTTGGACTCTACAATTCTCTCACCCCTGTAATTACAATCTTCCATTATTATCACAATAAGAGGTTTCCCGTCAAGTTTGCTGGATTTGAAGAAATAGAAATAACCATCCAATGAATATATCTTGGAAACCGGCAAAATTATCACTTACAAAACCTTATCTTTCTGAAAGCGAAATGGTTAACAAAGCTTTTCCTCAAATACCCACTGACCAATGTTTTCTGCAAGTTTCATTCTTTTAAAAGTAGGTCAGTTTACTTTTGGGTCTCAACGTCAACGAGTTAGCAGCTGAAATGTCATGCCAAAATTTTGTGTACCAAAGAATAGGGTCAGGGTTAATTAAATACTACAATAATAAAAACAACAGCAGTTATCAGACACCCTCCAAAACAAATCATTCTTGCTAAGTACCAAAACACCAACCACGACAGGAATAAAAATTACACACACTGCAAGTTCTCTCTCTCTCTCTCTCTCTCTCTCATACACACAAATAACGCACTCTCATAAGAACTAAGATGTCTATGACTTCTTCACGTGATTATATCACAGAGAAAATAATAACTGAAGAAGTGTTGTTTTCATTCTAAAAATCACTGCTATTAAACAAACAAAATTTTGCTCTAATGTTACTTGGTGGTTACGAAACTGAACCTGAAAACGCCAAGGGTTCAGTAACTTTCCTTGATAGGTTTTATATTCAAGGTCATATTACCCTAAGAGTTGTTCTTTCTCCCACAACCAGCTTTTTTTCTCGCCAAACATACGTCACGAGAATGAGGCAAACTACTGGATATCTTCGAAAGGATGGCTCTGATTTTAAACAACTAATTATTAACACAAACAATACAGCAGAAGTTAAGGATAGCGGGATCAATTAACAACTAATGCACACAACATTTCCTATGGTAAATAAAATGGGTCCATCAGTACAAAAATAAGAATAAAGAAACAAATCCTTTCATTCGTTTGTTCAAACGCTCCAAATACGGAATACTGCAACCTGCACTTCAGCATACTCAAAAACAGCGTAACTGTGTCACCAGAGTATAGCCAATCGAAAGTGAACGGAACAAATTGCGCTGTCTAGCAAAGTGTCATGTGGAGGTGTAATGGGTGTTACATTCCGATGAGTCCACAGAAATCCGAAAAGGTTAAGACGATCATGCCAAACCCAAGGAATGCAAGAACCAGACAGCACATACCACGCCTAAACCAAATGCATACACAAATAATTGTAAAACGAGTACAGCTTAGCACTCTGCAACATGGCGCCTTCGATTTTTTAAGCCAACCTGGGAATAACCAAGCAGTTTTCTTTTCTTTATACGTTCTATACTGGGAAGAAAGATAGTGGGGGGAAGGGGGCGATCACTTGAGTAACGATGAGCCTAGATTTTAAAGAAAAAAGTTTATATATAAAACAAAAAAAAATTAGATCTGAAGACATTACGCCCATCAAGTGAGTCTTTTGTTTTAAGAAATGCACGGTGTGCATCAGCTTCCCGTATTGAAACCCCCCTCACACAAACAATCAAGCTAGCGACTGTTTTGTATTATATATATATATATATATATATATATATATATATATATATATATATATATATATATATATATATATATATATACAGTATATATATACAGTATATATATGCAGTATATATATATATATATATATATATATATATATATATATATATATATATATATATATATATATATATATATATATATATATATTATGCGTGCATGTGTTATAGATATGTTTTTCAGCGAGCGTCAACAATGAAGAGCCTTCCACAGTTTACCAATATGACATTGTGTTTGCAAGTCCATACACATGCGACCTATAAAAGATTAAAAGATTCACTGGCACGTCGTAGGGGGCATACTGGGGATACATGAGCGTTGGGCATGAGCACCGAGTGGCAGCAGGGGAGTATGAAATCGGGGGACTGGTAACAGGGTGAGTGGTACAAGACGAGGTAGGTTACTGGTACCACCAGCACTTATACTACTACTACGACAGGTTCTGCTTCGCGAGTTCGCGTCCCTCAGTCAGTGGACCACTCACCTTACTCCTTGTTGCAACGTCTGTCCTTACCTCCCGCAACAAGAGTCAGCCAGACCACGACAACCAGCACTCATCCATACAACCCCTTCATCCAAGGTCAGCCTAAAAAATATTAGCCTCTTACATTCCAAAAATAAAATTTTATTTTTTCTCTTTTTTTTGCTGTGAGACTGACAGACAATTTTTCCTGACCTTTGCAACAACAGTGTTTTCTAGACAATTAGTTATTTTAAATGATTCCACCTGACATATATTGTTATTTTCTCTAAGTAAGGCGTTTTGGATCGTGAAAGAACTAGACATCAAGTGCGACAAGAGAGCCAAGAATAATCATTCACTGAGTTGCGAAATTTTTCTGTTATTTGCTGCCAAGAGAAGGAAACATTGCGATGCATACGTTAATCTCTCTCTCTCTCTCTCTCTCTCTCTCTCTCTCTCTCTCTCTCTCTCCTTCCCTGAGATATGAATACTGAAGTAAACCATCTATATATAAATGAAACACTTCTATCTGCGCCACCACGTAGACGAGTTTGCATGCATGGGAGGACTAAAAGAAGGCATGAAAGTGTTCTTCCTCATTTCAATGTTCTTCTCACACTAAAATAATTTGGGAATAGGATACCTTCACTCGCATTAAATTAATCTCCACTTCCAAAGCTTCGATTGAAATGAAAGTATCATTACCCTTGGCATTGCTTACGCGTATGGGAACAGACAGGCCAAGTAAACGTGTATGAATTTACATACATCCTACCCTGGAAGGGAAATTCACCTGAGATTTACACCGCAGTTCAGTACCGAACTTCACCATTGGTATCGATGACCTTGGGAGTACGCAACGGTTAAAGACCTCTATCCTACTCACCTCGAAAGAAAACATTTTTTTTTTTTTAAAGTTCTTGAATCACGTATTTTCTGACTTTCATTGACTATAACTGTAGCTGTTAAATATAAAAATGAAGAAATAAGAGTAAAAAAAAAATAATAAAAAAAGGCAAACCAGCTGAAGAATTCTGTTTATTACGAACAAAATAAAAGTTACCGCCGCAGTCAGTGGGGGCATTGCAGGGGTCTCGGAGTCTCAAACCTGAATTGGTAGACGGGTCTAATACGCAAGTTTCCTCCTTGAAGGACTTGTGACGTCGTCTAGACAGACACTCGTTACTCGCTTCTCGCGGGCTGGATGGCTACGCAGATAGTAGGTTTCGAATCGGAATCTTCTAGTTAGGAAAGGAACGGAGGGAGGGTCGAGCCCAGTTACCGAGCCTCCTGTGGAAGGGAGACCTGAACATCACACTTTTGAGTTTTTGTTTTCACCGTGTCTTGGTGAGAATGAACATCATAGTCAACAAAGCCTAAGGTGATGGCGTCCCATCAATTCACAAACTGTCTTAAACTAATTTATATGCTTGACGTATTTGTTTCTTGCGCATAAACTTTTTTTCTGAATGCGTTCTGCTGCAGGACTTTGTACGATGAATATGGAAAAGATGTGTAATACATGCTGTAACTGAAACTGCAGCAAAAATAAACAAAATGAATAAACAAGGGCGGGAAGTGTACGCTTCTGTGACCAAGAACGGAAGTAAAAGTGCATACAAAATATAATTAGCTATTCTTGGCTCGTATTACAACCAATGAAATGTAACAAAATTCACAAGTACATTTTGTCCAAGACTCTTATCGCAAAGGTCACTACAGTAACTGTCAAATTTTAAAAAAAAATCACTGTAACGCAGAAAAAGAATGAATGTATACAAATTTTCAAAAAAGTATCACAACCTATGTTAGGTCACAATATACGGTATAAAGTATCTTCGTTATATTTTAAACTCAAGATGTTACTTTTTTTTTTTTTAATCTTGTTTATAAGAAGCGGTGAGCGTTTGGACATTAAGTGTGGGTGTATTTCTTGCATGAGAAAATTTTTCTTGGAAAGAAATCTTCCTGTAAATAGCTTCCATGATACTCGAAAGAGAGAGAGAGAGAGAGAGAGAGAGAGAGCAGTGAAATTAGGACAACATACTCTGCTAAGAGCATACCCCTTTAGTTAATTTGCCAGAATTATCAGAAAAAAAATCGCATAAGTGAACGCCAACACTATAGTGTAATTCCAAGTAAATATTGCAGAAAAAAAGATGCAACAAAAAGCGTGCAAGCAAGATAGTCAACACCTAGAACTCATCTCGGTGTTGCAAGGCAGAAGCATACAAATTATATTTGTCAGCTATCTAACATTCACTACATATAAATAATTTTTATCTAATACGTAGTACGTCCAAAATGAATGGAAAATCGTCCTGTGCCAATTAAGTACATTCTGGAATTATGCAAGCGGAAAATAACCCCTTTCCATTACCCCAGAATGACGACTGCACATCTCATAAAACAAGAAGTACATTAAGTCTTCCTTCCTGATTATCATCGTTTTTTAGTTAAAAGAAATAAAAAGAGTACAGACGAACCAACCGCACAGAAGATAAATAAACGACGTGCAGTGAAGGGGCCATGGTTACCCATCACCATTTGTTGTTCACCAGCTCGCAGAGAATATGGGATGCAAGTCATTATCAGCATCTCTTTACGTCATTCCTCGTCTCGCAACCACCCAAAGCCCCCCTTTCACCTGCATCCAGTGCTATGGTGTTTCGCCAAACCCGTTCTTGCTATGATCGTTCAATTAACTTCTACTACTAATTGTAATACGCACAATTATCTTTTGACTTAATTTCTGGATAACGCTATACGTTACTTCACCTACTTCGAAACTTGTTGCACGTTCTAATAGTTTTCGAAAGTTACTCTTGACAACTGACGACCCAAACGTAACTGCATTTATGAGAGAGAGAGAGAGAGAGAGAGAGAGAGAGAGAGAGAGTATACTTTTTCATGCAAGATAACATTTCGAAATGGAGCTACTCTAATCAAAGAAAAATGACCGCGTTAGCTTCTACTGCTCTTCAAGTTAAGTGTTACCAGCTGGAGCATTTGAACTTTCATTTTCTCATTATGGTCCTCTTGCGTTTCAATTTATAATAATAATAATCATCACCATACGCACTAAGAGGAAAATACAGAAAGGATTTTAAATTAAACATACACTGAAAATGCCGCTGACAATGTTTGAGAGTATGCTCAGCTCTTCTTATATACACTAATCTTGCTTTAGAAATAAATTTTCTGTACAACTTTTAATGAACAGCAATAGAAACGTGCGGTGTAATTTTATCATTTTAATGATAACACAATAAATAATAGAAATAAACGAATAAGTAATTGAATATACATATATATATATATATATATATATATATATATATATATATATATATATATATATATATATATATATATTTATGTGTAAATATGTGTGCCTGCATTTTCTTCTTTCTGTGATCTACGAAGTTTATCATCATTCATAAAATAGTCCATAGAAGAAACAAAGAAAATTAAGTTACAATATTCCTATCGATGTTTACTGGTCGAAATATAGTGACTTATTCAAGGAATATATGGCATTTCTGCTTGTCATGCTCAATTTAATCGCTGGACTGAAATGTCGTCATTGTCGCTCTTCCAAGACAGCGCAAATGAGGCCATCATACTGACGCCTTAAGCACTCACCCCTATTTACGATATACGGAGATCAGTAGATGTAATGGACTATCCAGTTCTTGTTTAGGTGGAGCTACCCCAGGACAGTTAACAGTGGCGTTACTAAAGCTGGGCAAATTTAAAAATTTTGCTCAACACACCTTCAGTAACCACAACTGCCTGTTTTTCGAAAGGAGCTAAAGATGCAGCATACAATTTGGTAAATGCCGTGCCAAATCTCCCTCAGGAAAGTGGAGTTTGAATGCTGAATGTGGAAGAAAGGAATAAGGTACAGCCTGTTGACATGAATCGTTTGCCACTATGTTTAGAAATGGAGAATGGTTGAAAAGGCGAGAAATGTAAGATAGGTTGAAGATGAAATAAAAGGTCACCATGGGAGAAGGAAGGAGAGGAAGCCCTAGAAAGTGTTGGAGCAAAGGTGCAGCGTATCCAGGGAGTAAAAATCTTTAGCACAACATGAGGGAGCCGTGCAACATGTGTTACAGACACAGACTTGTTGCTGATGAGCTTTCTGTAATATCTGAATAGCCTCATGCTGAATAACTGTCTTGGCAAGGTGTCACCCTAGATATTGTAAATAAATATGAATGTCTACGTGTCTGCTGACTGCTTTATTTTGGAGCTGGCCCACAATGGAGGAAATGGAATTTGCACATACATACATACATATATATATATATACACACACATATATATAAATTACATATATATATACATACATATATATATATATATATATATATATATATATATATATACATACATACATATACATATAATGCTTCAACACTATGCTATTAGGTAAGGTTAGGCATATTCCCGTTCTAGGACAATGCATCTGTTGAATAAGCAGCAACAGACCTTTGTCCTCTTCATGGGCAAGGAGTTAACGTTAACCTCACCTCACCCTGACCTATCGAGCAAGGGATCAAATCCTACCGTGAGAGTTGTGGTTTCATATTGGTGTGGTGGGCATTTCAACACTTTGAAACCAAATTCAGACAAGGACAGAAGGATTTTACTATGTCTTCCTGTTTTTCTAAAAAAAAAAAAAAGACAGGGTACTGTATCCATCACACCAAAATGAATTACCTTTTCCCAAATAACATGAATAAGTCAAACCTGCCTTTTTTGCGATAAGTTAGATTTAACTTTAGCCAGGTAATAAGACGTTTTCTGAAATTACCCCAACGGAAAAACTTACACGTTTTCTTGGAAAAATGTAGCTAACGTTTTAAGAACCTACACTAAAACAAGAAGGGAATGTGGTGAGACAAGCTAGTCTGGGGTCTTATGCATGAGAAAATAAGACATTCCTTAGGGTGCATTTTGTAGATGTGACTTCCAGAATCAGAGGTGAGATTTATTCTTATTCATCTATGTAAAAGATTCATCAGTGGCTCGACTGCTGTAGGTTGAATGAACGGTAACTGCTGGTGTGTACAATGTTTTCTTTCTCGATACTGATGTTGCAGCTCTGCAAGGACATGAAGATAACCAGCAAAGGCTTGATTAAATTATATTTGGTCGCCACCAATCCATGTCACAGGATAAACAAAATCCTGAGGACCAAACCTCAACGACAGACCCAGTGAAGCTGCTAGACAAGGGCAGTAGTGGATTCTTTAATACAGAAAGACACAGGTTTTGGTTCCCCGACATGCCTCGACCAGGTATTGTTTCCACACCTGTTGAACATAAAATGGGAGGTGATGGTCTCCCTTCAAAGATTAATAATACTCCTGAGGACGTCCTTCAATCCACAAGAGCACAGAATCTATAGATAATGAAACAGACTACTTAATCCAGCCAAAACGAGGACTAGGGCTGCGGTGAATTGACTTCCCACAGTACTCAGTGCCTTGTGGACATGTTTGTCAAAATCGATAAATAGGCAAAGATGATGTAAATTGATATACAATTGGGGAATAAGTATGATATGATTAAGGAGGATAGGTGGAGATACAGAAAAGTGAACAAAATTACAAGAAACTAAATGGGGCAAGACACGGTTGTTTAGTCTCAATTTGGGTACAGGGCTCATAATGACTGACATATTCAAAAACTTGTAAGGGAATTGATAAGTTAAGAAGTCACAGTGGCTATTACAAACACCTGTCAAAAAGATTAGAATGTTTAGTATGTACTTTAACAGTCAACGGCAAATAACGTGTTACGATGGTAAGGATGGATCTAGCCCAGCTCTAGCACAGTACACCTGAATTCAACAGATTTTTGCACATTTGAGCAGCAACAGACTTATATCCTTCTTTGTGGCTAAATGGTTTCGCTAACCTATCGACTGTGAGTTTAAATTCTACCATGGCAGTTAAGGTTTTTCATTTGGGATCAAACCTCAGAGTGATGAGTATATTAAAAAAATAAAAATATGAGGGAATCAAAAGGGTCACTGCAGCTAATACATACATACATGTACACACACACACACACAACACATACACACACACACACACACACACACACATATATATATATATATATATATATATATATATATATATATATATATATATATAATATATATATATATATATATATATATATATATATATATATATATATATATATATATATATATATATATATATATATATATATATATATATATATGTTGCATGTATGTATGTGTGTGCGTGTGTTGACTATTTCCATCATGTTCACGCTGGAAGAGTACTTCGAATGAAATGCTACCAGTTATGCCACCGGTGGGTCAGGAGGTTTGGTAAAACTCGCTGGTATGTCAGGTGGCGGCCTGCCAAGAAAAAAACCCTCAGGTACAGAAGTACTAAGGTTCCAACTTTTATATGACTTGTGTGGGTCACTTGGTAGCACCCTGGCCTTTCATTTGAGGACGTGGTGAGTCAGAAATTTATATATATATACATAATTGGCCAGGAATTTTCAATTAACTGAATACACTGGATAAAAAAGATTACACAGGATTTAATTTTACAAATCTCTGCTTGGATTCAAGGTGAGGAGCAGCTGTCTATGACTAACTCGGGTACTCGGATAAAGCAGTGAGACAAAGGACATTAATCTGGATAATTGACATTTTTTTTTTTTTTAGTTTCTCTCTTTAAATCTCCTTCAAACACCTTGTGTAGACTGGGGTAAGATGTATACAGCTAGGCTTAAATTAATATTATTCTCCTTTGTCAGTTCCACTAATGTAGATTCAGAGATTTCCGGACAAATTATTTTTAAATTTTGTTATTATACTAAAACAGGGGCAATTAGCTATGTGATTTTCACTTGAGCGAGCGCAAAAAAAGATCATTATTTCTTACTAGCACGTTGTAGTTACTACCGGGAGTATATTATTAACACTTAATCATTATAATAATTTAGATGTATAAAAAACAAATAATACATTTTGTATTTTGAAGAAACAGGAGCCACTTTTAATTACTCAAGTTATAAACTTAGTTTTCATACTTTTACCTTTTGAAGTATGAACAACTATAACCAGTAACTGAGAAATTTGAAATTATCTAGAGATACTTAATGTGTCTTGATAAAAATTTGGGAGCAAAAAAGGCTTCAAACATTTTAATAATTTACATTTATAATTTGGCACATAAATATATATAAATGAAAGACTACTACAGTTCAATTTGCGCCTTGGTCAATGATATTGTGAAGGGCAATACTTTCGCAAGTCTGTATAACATACGATCAAGAGACCAATAGAACGGATTTCGATGAAACTTGTTGAAAATGCTCCTTGTCTCACAACTTCCTGACGTTTAACTGACGTTGGGTATCCATAAGGTTTGATAGTTTGGCGTCGTGGAAACCACCTTACCCTTTATTTAGTCTGCATTTAATTTGGGGGGAGAGACCGTGAGCATCTTGGCAAAGGTATGTTTCTACTGAGCATTTGAGCTCTATTCAGTTTTGAATTGTAGTTAGGAAAGATTTGATCATACGAAAAAATGTAGTTTTATCGAATTAACTTAATAGGAATGCTCAACCTTTCAAACCTCTAAGTAGTCATTAGCATTAAAGCAAGTAGGTCAGTCGAGAATTCTGCCTTGCAATGATTTAACTTCTCAAGAACCAAGGAGGGAATATGAGTTCCAAATTATAGTACAAAACATTATTTTTTATTTTCATCTTTCAGCTGAAATTTTATGCCAGAAAAGGCTAGGTTATTCCATTGGGTAGGAAGACGAAGCTTCTTCCTCTGCGTTAAAACCATATTTCCACTCTTCATAAATTTTCTCCTACAAAAGCTTAGCACGGTGTCGGCTTCAACTTCCCGGAAGATTTTCATATTCATTTCAAATCTTGCTTACATGTCCGGCAAAAAAGACGGCAATATTTGACCAAATCTGTAATTTCATGGTATTTGTAGTCCATCATATGCATGAAGGTGCCCGACAATTTCTTCTTTATGATTCTGATTCTTAAACGTACGGTTCATTACCCGTAGATTATGTTTCTCACGTAAAAACTAGGAAATTTTTGGATGTTTTACATATTAGGATTGCAAGTCCGATCATTTTCATTCTATTTTTTTTTTTTTTTTTGAAAACACTTGTCATCGTTAGGGTTCTGGTTCTCTAAAGTATTTCCTTCAATTCTCTCTTCTATCTACCTACCATCACTTTCATCAATATCAAATATTTTGGCTCTCTTGTTTCGATATTTGGCACATTTAACCACATTATCTTATCATTTTAATCTTTTCAATTCATCGACATGTAATTTTATAGATCTAATGCTTGTTAAATCACTTTTTTGTGATGTAATCTAATTTTTCACCGCTGCGGTGGTTTAATTGCAAATATGCAAACTGATGCATACGTACGCCATGAAGAAACTAAAATATTACTAGCAATACAACACCACCACAATCAAAACAAAAACAACATCAATAATAATAATAATAATAATAATAATAATAATAATAATAATAATAATAATAATATTGCCATACAAGTTTAAGACTGACTGCAGATTAGTCCTCAGCACAGCACTCGCAGGGAGGGAATTTGGTGTTAGAATATTGGCTGCAACAAAACGACGCAAGGGTAACTTCATGAATGTAACAGATGAATGGCGAAGGTATACCATAACTTTGAGATTTTTAATATGATATTAAAATGGAGAAAATGAAGCATGATGAAAATGCGCAAGAGCTCAAAATCAAGAATGTGAACACCTCTCGTAAGGAAAGGTGTAAAAAAAGTTGGTTAGGAATAAAGATAGGGAAGAGGTAGGAGACAGTGGAGAATCTGAGAGGCTATTAAGTGAGGTTCCTAAAAGGAGGAGTATTATTTGGTTCATATGACTTACATGAAGTAAGAATAAATGTGAAAGGGAAAGATTATTCGAGGCTTAGTTGTTAGGATGAAACGAAAACGATGTGCACAAATTCTACAGAAAAATGTGAGATTAAAATAAAAGAAACAATAAATTAGTGGGACGAATATGGTCATTATTTCTAATGAGGGTTCTGGATGACCATACGGACAGTATCAGATTGTGAGGGATATTTTTTAACAAAAGTCAGTGAATAACATTGAAGGTGGACTCTGCGTACAAATGCGTCGTCCCCTGAATGGAAAACCTGATACGTAAACAAAAAAAAAACTAAGATAAAGTCTAAAAATGAGAGGTTAGTAAAGAAATAACTTCATATCCAAAAGGAGAGTCAGACGAATGCCACCTACTATTGCATCGTAATAATCGACATAATCATGCTGTACACACTCCCGAACAAGCTGGGAACTTACGTAAGCCGTGCCCTTCTACTCTTTGGAAGCCGAGTCAAAAGCAGGTTTGCACCAAACATCGAGAGAAAGGTAAAAATTGCGATGAAACGTCACTTGCAGGATAATTGCATTCATAAACAAAAAATTTCTGTTACAACTGACGGAATGATGCAGAGAAAGAGAGAAAGGAAAAAAGAGATTGAAACCTAAGGAATGCAAGCTGAGGTGCGTGGGAGAGAGAGAAGAGAGAGATGAATGAAATGATGAAAAAAAAAAAAAAAAACATTTTCACTAGGACATATTTGCCTCTACTGCACACTGGGAAAATGTACGCGAATCACTAGTTTTGTATTGTTAAATAAACAGCATCTGAAATAATACGCAAAAATCCTCACGTACAAAACTGGTTGCATTTGTGGGACTCTCATCGCAACGCACCTTCCACCAGCCCTGAACCTAACACCGGCCGTTGTGATGCCTGACCTTGGAAAGGACATCTGTACTCTTGGGACCTTCGAGGTACGATGTTCACATCACACCGTTATCACTATACTCCATCTCACTCTTTCACTCTACCAGCAAAAATACTTTCTTTCCGCTCTACTGACGTAGACATCCATCACTGAAAGACAGTTCCAAAATAAAAAAATATTCTTCATTGCACAGCAACGCAAATATAAAACTTCTGCGGTGAACAAAGCCAATACTGCCTCGTTAATAATAATAATAATAGCGAAAAAAAATATGAACAAACGTCACAAGATTTTTGCACAGTTTGGCAACAACTATAGCATATTATTTTAATTTTGCAATGAACCTATATCACATAGATTGTAAAAAATAAGAGATTAGCTATAGGTAGTGCTGCAGGACTGTCGTAAAATATCTTATATGATAATGAAGATATGTCATCCATGCTACGAGAATAGTGAATACATTCAGAAAATATCATAATCTCCACTGATCCTTAGCCTCCCTTTTCACAGTTCTCATCCAAATGGGTCAAAGCCTTTCAACTCTTCCTGTACCCACGGGAATCCAGCTGACACTCTCACGTATATTCCCCCAAGCACTGTGCAAAGGACATGTCCAAACCATCTCCATATCTTTTTCCTCATTATCTCATGTAGATACAGAACTTCGTTTATGTCCCTCATGGTATCCTTTCTAGCTCTACTCTGCCATGTGACTCCTAATATTTTTCTTACAGTTTTATCTCTAAACTAACGAAATCTTTTAGATATAGCTTCATATTCATAATAAGATTCTTGTCCATATAACAATACATATCGTACAATCTTACTTTTGCATGTAATTTCAGTATAATTGATTTCCAAATATTATTCAGACTACCCATTGCTTGAGCTAACATTTTTAGATATAGTTCTAAACATTTGAAAGATTCAACAACGTTACTCCTCTTTCCACCTAATGCTATTTCGTCTCTGTTCAAAATCTGTCCTCATTACTTCCGTTTTTTTTAAATGTAGTTTGCAAGTTCCAAATATATTTTACATTCTTCTGAGCATGGTTTGCAAATCTTCAGGTGTTTTGTTGATTAAAACATCATAATCTGGATATTCTAAGTCTGTAAACTTTCTATTGCTACTGCAATTTAAACCTTCTCTTTCATCACTGACCATTTTTTCATCATAAAGTATATGAGAACGGCACACAACATTGGTGAAATAACATTTCCTTGTAGCACCCTACTATTTACTGCAAGGTCATTTGACAAGACTCCATAACTATTACCTATGCATATTAAATATGGCTTCCTTAACGACACACCTGACCTTCTGTTAGAATATATAACAAAAGAAAATTAACACAAAACTATCTTATTTAATTCCATCTGATTTATGATTGTCTGGTCTGATGATATTGCCCTGTAACTGCTAGGTTGTTCAGTACCTCAGTAGCATGGGAGAATGGCTTAAATACGAAACAGATAAGCAGCAACTAAAAATCTAGTGACAGACAAAAACTCCCATAGCACTATCAAAATCAATGTCTTTAGTGATGATCTTTTATATGGAACCTGAAATATAGGGTTACCTTCTCTCATCTAAACACTTATGACATTCCAACAATAGCTGTTCCAAGGTAAAGTAGTATATAACAAAATATCAAACACTGATAGCCTATCATCCTGCAGTATGAACTTGTGGGCTTGTATGACCTAACCTTAGGCTATTCAGCCTAGTCTCAAGCCCCCGATTGCTCTGGCTAATAATGACGAAGTATCAACTGATGACCAGATTCTCTGATATTTCCGGTTCATCTCAGAGAAATAATTGAGATTGTTTTGTCATTTTTGTTGCAGGTAAGACTAGAGAGACCATTTCATATCAATATGCGGAACTAAGGGAAAATATAAGCTATCCAGTATCTGTTATAGATCTGACTTCTGCATCAGCCAGTTTATTACCTCTGATATCAACTAGATGCAAGCCAATAGAACTATCTCTGGACTTCATTTTAACAGATGGACAAGGAAGGTTGTATTGCCTAATGGCAGTGAAAAGCTCTAAAGGAATTGGAGTAACTAGTAAAGTCTCTGCCATCTGGTTTGCCTGAGGTTCTAGAAATTTTGGCCAGGATATCAATTCAGTTATAAAAATTGACACTTTACTACATAATTTAGAACACTGAACTCATTATTATAGACACTGCAATGCTAACCCTATCTTGGCTCTTCCATACATCTAAGCAGAATTTGACAATCATTCTAACTCTTTCCGATGGCCAAAAGTTGTGATTTTATAACTCCCTCAGATAACAGTTTCTTGTTCACTGCTTTTGGGTAATCTTTGGACTCATTCATCATCCACATGGAAATCCTCTTCTTCACGATCCTCTGCCCCTTCAAGGAACAAGCCTCCACCTCTTCGCTGATGTGCATTTGGAAAGGTTTACTTGGTTTACACCATCCATGCACAAATTAGTATGATTACATGAAGAGCTTTTTAAGAAATTTTTACAGTGCAGACCAAGTTTTCTTCTTAGACTTAAAAGAATCTGATCAATTTTCATATACACTTTCTCCACAAGGAAGGGTTCACAAAGCTCCTGAACGCATGTGAAGACTCCTAGTATGAATGAAATCTAGTATTTTGAGTTCAATTTTACATGCACTGGAGTAAATGTGGCTTCCATATTCTGTTTTATATCTACACATACAATTAAAATTAGATGAAGTTTCCATGATTTTTAGAGATTTTGCCTAGTATTTTAAAACGTTCATATGTGCTTGTCCTTACTGTACATTGCCGAATCATGTATAATGAAGATGTTCAAATTGGGCTAACTACTTGGATATTAATTTCAGAAAATTAGTTTTCAAACAGTTGTATGAAAACTTTTATGCTTATGTATGGCTATCACTGAAGTAACTTTGTAACCACTAGTGATTTTTAGTATCAATTGACCCTATTGAGTCGTGGGACAATAGAAAGTTCTATATATATATATGTATATATATATATATATATATATATATATATATATATATATATATATATATATATATATATATATATATATATATT
>NC_089792.1:30776170-30798670 GCF_040412425.1 Macrobrachium rosenbergii | reverse complement strand
AAAAATCGTGATGCAAATGCTTAAATAATACAGTAATGCAATGTCATAAAACATTAAAAACAATTCAGCCCATTGCAAGAATATCACATTCTTCTAAATTCTCAGAGTACCAAAAAAGACAGAGAATCTCGAGGATGGATAACACCGTACGCAATAAAAATAGAAAAGACAGAGACGCTCTACAAATGTTGACAATCCCTACAGTAAGACTTATAAGATTGGACGACGAAATTAGTCCTGCCTTGCATTCTGTTGTTTCCAGTTAACCATATACGGCCGGAGAGTGAAGACAACAAATAATCCCTCGCTTGCAAGTCTACACTGCATTAACATTGGTCCTAATTATGCTGGCAGCGAATCATTATGTCAGGCTGTAACACTAGACAGATATAGGTAAATCTAAACTCATGCAGGAATTATCCGATAAATCACTAATTTGGCTTTGAAAACAACCTCTGATATAAAAACATCACTAACATTCAATCCAAATTGCAGAAAACATTTATGACGAAGGAAAAATACTTAATACATGTGAAGTTAATGAAATTAAGCGACTATATTTTTCATGGCAACCGGTGAAAGATAAAGAAATAAAATTTTTTCTCTTTAATCATTTCAAACATGCAAATTTCCTTGACTGATTGTCTGAGGACTGCGACAAAGTTTAAAGGAAAGAGGGAGTGCGCCTTTCAAGACGGTTCATTTAGGTTGTTTTCAGATACCGTTACCGTATCATTCCAAGTTGTCGGATTACTGGTATATTAGCCATACCGACAGAATAAAGATTAATCGCAAAAAGAAAGAAATGAATAGACTATTATAAAAACTAATCACACAGAACTGAAATTGCCATATCAGACTGAGAAAGGGAAACAGTATACAAACTAATCAAACCCTGGAAAAACAGAAAAGTACTTACAACTTCAGGAAAAAAAAAAAACTTATTATAAATATAAAATGAATTGGCAGAACCTCTTGATACTGCGTAAAAGTGATTTTTAAAACTTCCCACCACCAACTACATGTGTAATGAATTTACTCTGCTATAGTTTTCGATCATGGTTGCCTTTCGTAACAATTGGATGATAAAATCAACTCAATATAACTGCTTTCGTTTCCCGGAGCAAATTACACACAGATAGAAATATATATATATATATATATATATATATATATATATATATATATATATATATATATATATATATATATATATATATTATATATATATATATATATATATATATATATATATATATATATATATATATATATATATATATATATATATATATACACACACTCTTACAAACACGCCAGTGTGTGTGTGCTGGAAAAAATGGAATTTTTAAATTACTGAAAAAAACAAACCCCAGCTTAATACAATGGGACATGTAGCTTTTATTTTTACTGCCCTTAATTGAAAGTACAGGCGATCAAGCTCTTATACAACTAGTCAATGTGATCAACAACCACGGCAGTTGGAGGTTAGTAAAGCCCATCAACTGGTGTACACAAAAACCCCGACTTTGGCCCGTTATAACTCTGGAAATATTCAACCGACCGGGATGAAACTCTGGTTTTAGAGGTTTCCCACTAAGGTCTCTAATCATGCCAAATTTACTCGTAATCCGTTAAACCGTTCTGGAGATCAATATATCGATTTTTGGCGTTCAGGGGTGTGGTAGGGGTGGGTGGGTTTGTGGATGGGTGAGGGACCCTATGTATATCTGTAGAGGTATTAACATTAAAGATACAGTTGTGACATTTAGTTTTCTGAAAAGCTTGTATTCTGGAGGTGCCTTTGGGGTTTGTTTTGAAATAATGAATTTTAAAGTTATAGTGGGCCATTCAAATTAGCAACCAAAATTCAAATTTCCTGATGCTCAGATACGGACTGCTCACAACATTGGAAGAGACGCCGTTTTCTTAATGTGTGTGAAAAACAAGTGGTGTTACGAGAAGCTGGCTGAATTACGCTCAATTATCTATCTATTTATATAATACTAAAACTCTGAAACGTTTGTTTGCTTGCACACTGAAGCACATGATCAAGTGTTAATTTAGCTGTGTCCTCCCCCTCCCTTTCCCTCTTCCCTCCCCCTTCCCTTTCCTCCCCGAACACAAGATTAAGTGTTAATTTAGCTGTGTCCTCCACCTCTCCTTCCTCTTCCTCCCCTTCCCTTCCCCCTCTCCCTGCCTTCCCTCCCTCCTTCTCATCCCTCCCCTCACATTCAGTCTTCCCTTCCCTTCCCTCTTCCATTCTCCTCCCCCTTCCTCTTCCCCCTCCCACTCACCTTCCCTCTTCCTTCCCCCTCCCCTTCCCTCTCATTCCCTTTCCTCTTACTCTTCCCTTCCCTTCCCCCTCCAGCTTTCCCCTCCACTTCCTTCCTTCCTCCCCCTTCACTTTCCCTCCTTTGCCCCTCTCCTTCCCACTTCCCTCCCTTCACTCCTCCTTCCCCTTCCTCCCTGTTCCCCCTTCCTCCCCCACCCTCTTTCCCCCATCCTCCCCCTCCCCTTCCTACTCCCCCTTTCCCTCCCCTTCTCTCCTCACACTCCTACATTTTCTCTTTTCCTTAAATTCTTGCTATACAGATGTTGGTTCTTAGTTTCCTGGAATGTTTAATTATCTTTTCTAAAACGTTATTTTAAAGCCCAAAAACAAACGGAAGGTCAATGCTCTTTTCGTTGTTACTTAGATAAAAGAAAAAACGAGTAAAAGAAGGAGAATCCTGTAAAATATTTTCGGAGAACATACAACACAAAACTATTTTAAGGCTTTGCTGCTTCTTACTTTCCAAAAGATTTTTTTATCTTATGTTCTCGCTATCAATAGCCTTCATATGTATGCATAATAAATAAAAACTCATTCTGTGAACAAGATAACCGTTTAAAAATGTTGCGAAATTGGAGCTGATATCATTTTTGCTGCTGGAGAAATACTTTAGTCTCCAAAAAACGCATTAACCAATTCACTGAGATTACTGTGATGAGAGAACACCGACAAACGAACAGAGATAGGAGAAACGTAAACGGAAAGTTCTCTCAAATGGAAAGAAATGAGAGAAAAAAAAAAGGCTAAGACCAGTGGTTTTTGTTATTGTGGCTCCTTTAGAAACAGCAACAGTGTTTCAAAATGCTATTTTCCTCAAGGTGGAATTGGAATATGAAATTTAGGCCAAGGGCCAAGCGCTGGGACCTATGAGGTCATTCAGCGCTGAAAATCCTGTTGAAACAGTTGCTAGGGTGGAAATATGGAAGAAAGAGAATATGAACGGAGGTAAAGTAAAAGGAATGAAAAAGGTTGCAGCTAGGGGCCGAAGGGACGCTGCAAAGAACCTCAAGTAATGCCTACAGTGTACCGCGTGAAGTACGCTGACAGCACGACCCCCCTACGGAGGTTTTCATCATGTTAACGTCAATTAAAAGAATGCCAGGTATATACATCTTCCTTTTTAGTACACTGTCGGTTTATTGTTTATCTGAACCCGCACGTATACATACATACATACACATATAAATATATATGTATGTCTTTATGTACATATATATAATATATATACAAGTATATATATATATATATATATATATATATATATATATCTATATATATATATATATATATATATATATAATATATGACGATTTGTATTCAGTTATTTCTCAGGAATCTGTCACTCCCACATGCAACGAACAAGGAGGATTTTTTTTTTTTACAATTTTTCTGGCAACTATTCAAGTTACAAATACAGAAACCTACATTTCTCCTAACATAAGCGCAGTTTCTTTTTCCTTTGCATGCAACCCTTCTTCAGTTCTCTCATGACAGACTTCATTCACTTTCAATGCGACACCATCAGCCTACGCTGTTTCTCAAACTAATTTCAGAAAATCCGGTGTCTAGCGAACTCTCGATCTTCAAGGCTTCGTAAAATGTTAAAGAGTTTCGACTGATTCAGTTTACTTAAATTTTACTCAGCAATACAAACACATAAGCATGCAGACCCACATCGAGAGATATTCTCACACACACACGCCCACCAATTTCAGTTCTTCTTATTTCACATCCAAGGTACATTGGTATAAATCTAGTCTCGTAAAATACACTAAGTCGGAATGCGTAGTTATTTACGTAAAAGCATTCATGATCAAGCACATCTGTACTCACATCTTCTTCTTCTTCTTCTTCATGTGCACATAAAACCAAGTTTTCATATAAATTCCTTAAAATTTTAGTCACGTTATCTTTCTAAACTATATCTTCACCACATGCAGTTAACCATCATTGCATCACTACTGTAATATGTCAGAGTGAAACATACGAAAGCCTGGAAAGGCAATATTTAAATATTAATAGTGAAACAGTGTAATACAAAAAATCCAAGTAAATTAACTATGTATAAGACAAGCTTCTCTGTTTGCTTTTCATTATTTTGAAGAAAGCCAATTCTTACTATAATAGCATTTTTATAATTGTATAGTAAGGACTTTATGAAATTTGAAAGGCTTTTCAAATTTCATAAAGTTCTGTGCGAAAACGGAAGCTTTTAAAAAACTATAAAATCTTAAGAATAAAATCACATGGGTTAATTTGCAACTGCAACACAGACATAATCTTAGGCATATTTATAATATGTTGGAATGTTAAAATCTGGGCCTCTTGACAGTTATATTGATGACGTTCATGATATGAAAGATCCAAAATCTTTTTGACTGCCTTACGATAGCCCACACCGTAACTTATAAATAAATTCTAGGAGTCTGACCTATCAAACCACATTTCCCAACCATATACCGGCAGACAAAACTGTTTAAATAAAAATAGTTTAACATCTTTGTCTACGAAAAATTTTAACATCGTGTTAAATTCAGCATAAAATTTACAGTACTCCTAATGCGGATTATATCAGTTAAAATTCACATTCCTACAGTACCTTTCGTATACCCCAACTACTTAAATGATTTTGCAAGTTCAATTTTGTAACTACCAATTTTAAATTACTTCATATTTTCGTTTTCTTTCATGTTAATGTAAAAGACTAATCACTTGGTCTTTCTGGGGTTAAATCCCTCAAAAGCTTCACCTACCAGTTTTTGCAGACCAATGGTTGGGGTTTACGTTCGAGATTCTGATTTTTTATGTCCATCCTTCCTTCCCCCTCTGGTAAGGGTATGATGCCCCGAGTTGAGGTTAGGTTAGGTAAGGAAGTACAGTATTCCAGGGACGTTCTTGACGTTCTTTATTAAGTGGAAGCCAATGCCAGGCCACATGTTCGGACGCCGTTACTAAAGTCTACGTTTGCGTTGTATGGTATTCGCAGTTACTCTAACTTTATCAATGCTCATTTTCATCCTAATCTTTCCATTTATTTCTCTGAAATCACATACTAGGTTTCCGCATATTTTTAGCTAAAACCACAATTATGGCCCAGGTTTGCAAATTTATGTATATATAGTGTATGTATATATATATATATATATATATATATATATATATATAGTATATACATATACATATAAATATATATATATTTATATATACATATATATATATATATATATATATATATATATATATATATATATATATATATATATATATATACTGTGTATATATATTCCTTAAAAATTATTATTTTAAAATTTGGTTTGTAGACATGGTGACAAAAATTTCTCAGCAAAGCTTATTAAAATTACAGTGTGTTTAGGAATCGGTATTGTCACCAACAGAAATCGGCTGCTATTGGCCCAACAAGAAAAAATAATAATAAAAATGAATCCTGACAAGACAGATCAATAAAAATACAGAGAATTAGCAATGTTGATACGTCCCATAAACCACCAATCAAGTGGCGACCCTCCTATTTGTGATTCCAACTGTATATCTTTCAGAGTAAGCTAACAAACTAAAAAGGGGGTCATGTTTGAGATCTAGCACACCATGACCACAAAGACTTCGGCCCTCAGGAATGTCATCACCATCGAAGGCCATCACCCTCAGACACTGGAGTCGTGGCCAAGTGCCCCTCGCAAGACAAGCTCGCAGGTTTCTCGAGCACAAGGGCCACCGTTCGAGTTGAGTATGATGTCGAGAGCGATGCTGTGGCCCAAGGAGGTAAACGGCGAACCCGCAAAGAAACTTTTGTTGTGAAGGTCGTCCCCACCGTTGGAAATATGGCGTGAGTCTCTCTTAACTGTCTTCTTCTTTTAACGTGCTTGTTTTTCCCATTTGTATGGGGTAAGCACGATGCCTTCTTTCTCTATAAAAAATATCAAGGCACTATATTAAATATATTAGCAGGTGATGCTACTTAAATGAAAATTTCGTTTGTTAAAACTAATGTACGACTAATAAAATCATCCATAAATGATGAAGTTAATAATTTCTTCTCTTAGCTCGGTACTGAATTTTATATCGGCCTCAAATTGTTTCAACGATCACTACTACAAAGATGTACTTTAAACTCAATAATAAAGTGCTGAAAATGATAATTATTTTTTTAAGATAAGAAAGAATATAATTAGCTTAAAAATTATGGAAAATGGAATTTCTTTAGTGGTACATTTTTTCTCAATTTCAGAAATCTGCTGATAACGGAAGGAATGCATCACATAGAGGTGGGTCAATATGACAATTTTTTGAGAACGCTGAGCATGTGGGAACAAGAACGTCGAAGAACCTCCAGAACTGACGGGAGGAGCAAGTGGACCAAGGCTATGGTAGGCGATATCATACCAGCTCATGCCCTGGCCATCAGCACTGAGGACTACTTCACTCTTGTTATGCCAGATCTTCGACACCTAGGGTACCAGGTGGATGGGTCTTATAAGCAGATCCTTAAAATGATTTATTTGTTATGAAAAAACAACTTCCCATCGTACAGAATATGTTTGCTAATATGCCCTTCATTTTCACTGCTGAAGAACGAAATTCATGGTATAACACAGAGAGGGTAACTAACGATTACCTTTTTTCTTTATGTCTCATTTCCTAGACAAAATTTCTTGAGGAAGGATTGTCTGATGCAGAAGTCTTAATAGTTGCCGAGACTATTGGAAGATTCCATGGAACAGTAGTTGCCTACAAGTTGGTGACACAACTGGATCTGCAAAAGTCTTTTCCGAGATGTTTCCATGTTGCTGATGTTGAGAGTCCAATGTTTACTTACTTTCCCAAGGCTGGCTTCGAACGGTGAGACGAAATCTTTGTTTTAGTTATTCAAATGTCTTAATTCTTATCATTAATTCGCAATAAAATCAGAACACTGCTGATCTCCAACATCCTGATTGGTTTATGAAGCCAGGAAAAAAATCCTTGTTTCTCATGTGTGTAGTATATCACATAAACTAAGCATACCATTTCAAAAATTCAAAATTTTACATATTTTACGCAGCTTTAGGTAGATGAATGGAGGAAAACCTTAATGACTAATGACTGATTGATGTATCTGATACAAAACCTAGACAATGCCTTTCCAAAACAGGGCGATATCATATCAAAATGTTAAGAGAATAAGCGACCACAGAGATGAAAGTGTTAAGGAATATTAAGATAAGAGGATATAATCACAAGAAGAGTTTGGTTCTAGTGACAATAAATTTAATCATAAATATCAAACGAGGCAAACTATGAACGGCCTCAGTAATAATGGCAGTTTATGAGACATGACATTTATACTCAAACATCTGGTGGCTTTACATGTACTGACTGGCTCAAATCCTACAGATACTATGGACATAGGCTTCTTTTACAATATAATAAAATCATATTCTTGTTAAATTCACCTATATTAGTTATAAATATTGCAAGTTGAAGAAAACCGTAAAATTTCTTTTCTTAAAATCCTCCAACACTAGTACTACTATTTGTATAAATTCCCCAAAAGTTTATATGATTAACTTTATTGGATATATTGCATAGCATTTGGTTAAATACAACAATGAATATATTTTAACAAAAATCTTTACAGATATGATCAAACTAGCAAATTTATGTAAACGAATAAAACTCTTCATCTCCCAGAACCCACTGTCTTATAAAAATTTCTGATTAGACAGGATGTGGGAAATACATAAATAAAATTGGATCTTTCCTAAATAGTGACCCCAACTGGTTTTAACCCAATATGAATTCACGTTTGCTGCGTGTTTAGTACAAGCCCGTTTGGGATTACCGTAAAAACATAAACAAAAGGCTGTAAATATCATAAAGATAATGGCCCCCAAGAAATATTAGTCCTAGGGGTCACTATCTAGGAAAGATCCCTAACATTATAAAGAAAAGGGCTCCTGCTTTGATAAGTATTATTGATATCACTCCAATAATTTACTTTGACAAACTTACAAAGGTCAGTTTTACTTGTCAAAATGATAAAGCACATGAGGATCTAGCACTCAAAAACGCAATTCATATAACTTGTTAAAATGAAACTGTCGAACTCATTACTGAAGAAGCTGAACTATTTGAAAACCAAGTGTTCTGTAAGTTATGTTCAAGTTTTGATTATATTATCAGCTCCAAAGCATTCGGAGAACCATTGGATATTATGAGGAAAAACAAACATCAGTCAGTTTTATGAAGTGTTTTTCGTTGCAAAACACAAAGCAGCAATAGTCCCTAGAAAGAATACTCTTCCTAACGACATATAAGTTAGGTGTGCGGAGTTCCACCTTCTGGAAGGGTGACACACATTAGAATCTGATAAAGCACGTGTTGTCTCCCGCTAACGCTGCCAGCCTGCGACAGGAGTGGTGTGACAAACCTCATCGGGCAACACTCCTGGAACTACTGACACCCTATGAAGAGCAAGTTGCTTCCCTGGTTGTTGAAAACTTGCTTCCACGAGAGCCCTTTGCAACAGCGATTCATGGGGACATTCAACCAACAAATATTTTCTTCAAGAAGACATCCGATGGAAAATATAACATAAAGGTGAGTACGAAAACGGGAAAAATTCTGAAACCATTGGAACCACATTATAGTTTCTTTTCTTTCAATCAATAAGTGTCGCTCACTCTTTATTATCCAACAGAGCCCTTTAGTGGTTTAACAGGAAGAGCGTCTGAAGTACTTTACAGATTACGTTTGGTAGTTGCTGCCATGTAACGTCTTCATCGAGCAACTGAAAGCCCACAAACAGTGGGTGATGGTTTGGTTAGAGATAGTTTGCTGAATATAAAATATATAACCATCTGCCACAGTTACATTTATTTAGGTTATCCGAATTACAGATAGTTATCTGATTATCATCATAAACCCCAAGATTCCAATCATGCACAAAAGTAGATAATACCTCACCACCTAAACCTTTGCAAAAATATTTAAAGTTTTTAGACACTGACTGGAAAACATGAAAAAAATATCTGTTTTTGCTTTTGGGAACATGGTTTGATGATAAATCAAATCTGTTCATTTCAATGCATTATATTATTTTAATTTCTCACAATCGGTAAAGTTATCCAGATTTCGTTGGGTTAAACAGCGATGGTCATTAAAAACACACCACCAGGTAAAAAAAATTGTTTCACACCAAAAATTTGGAAGGAATACAATCAATGCACGCATGGGTCCGTAAGGCAAAATTTACAGAAGTACCCCATAGTTTTTTAGAGGGCCATTAAAACAAAATATTATTAAGGAAGCTGGCAGCAGCTATTACTTCGGTCTTGAACATTACAGTGTTTGGGACCGAAGTAACAGCCGAAACATTCAATTAATTTTTCATGAGACTTTAATGCATTCCAAGAGTCCAATGTGCAAATAATCACCCACATTTCAAATATTTTTTTTCAGCTAATAGACTGGGCTTTAGCAAGGTACAGTCAAGGAACCTACGACCTCATATACCTACTCAGCATAGGAGTTGAACCAGAAGTGAGGAGGAGAGTGTCTCGGCAGGCCAGGGATGTTTACTTCAAGGCTTTCAACTCAGCCCTCACAGATCTTGATGCCGGACTCTCTTACCCAAGGTGAAATTCAACCCTATCCAAGGGTATTTTTGCTTTTGTAAATCTGACAAACTTCTAAAAATCAGGTGTGTCAACCACTACAAAGTTGAAAGTCCTGAATTCTTCAACATCTTATCAAGTTGGGCAATTCTACAAAACTTACATGAGTTCTTCACACGAATTTAAAACCGAAATATTTGTCATCAACTTCAGACCATGTTATAGTAATGGAATTATGGACTTAATGTTCTTTAATAAAAGACACAAAACACATATGCACACACTCTCACACACACACACATACATTATGTTAATGTTTATAGGTTATTAAATAATAGATGCTTTTGATATATATATATACATATATGATATATATATATATATATATATATATATATATATATATATATATATATATATATATATATATATATATGTATATGTACGTACGTATGTATATAATAAACAACAATTGCCTTTTGCAGGGAACAATTCGAGAAAGACATGGTGATCAGCGAGCATCTGAGCGTTATCTGGAGCATTTCGTCCATTAACCTTCTGTTTTCGAGTCCCAGCCTACAAAGAAGGCTCACGTGCGTCATCAAAGACGTTGTTTTAAATCCAAACTTACCTCCTCTTAGAAGTATATCTAACAACATCTGAGAGAGAAAAGCAGAGGTTCCGTTGGCAGGACACTAGAATCTCAATGTTTTGTTACACAAGAAGACATGATGTACATTAAAGCCTTTATACACATCATTGAAATTTTAGGTTGACAAGAGTGATAGCGCAGACGATTTTCCATTTCAATAACATTCAACACAAGGTATGATAAAAAGGCCTGAAAAGAGGCAAAACGTCTATGCAAACATGAAATATTCCTGAGAATTTTATCAACGAGACTTGGACTTAGTAAACAGGTACTATCTATCACTATTTAAATCCCATCCACACACATTAATTACCGAAAATCATTAATACTCTACAACTAAATTGAGTTTCCATCTAAAAGTTTGAAAGAAGAAAATGAACGACTGGAATGATTCACTACAGAAATAAAGTCAATATCAGTAAGTTTCTCTTATGTTAAATCTTTAATCTTTGAAAATAGTATGACGAGTTTTTCATAATGGATTTATATAAGGAAATAAATGCACGGGCAACGCAGACGACAAGAATTTCAATTTTGGTCACAATAGATCATCTGAGTGGCGTCCTTAACAGTACTTCTCCATTTAATATTCAAACACTAAACTTCTAAAATATTCTTTAAAATTTATTTGCTTTCCTTTACGTCTATCTTATCATGCAATGCTACAAATATCTTTTAAATAACAGACTGTAAAATCTTCATTCCTGTGTAAATAATGTCAAAATCTTTCTAGACACTGGAACTAACTTCCATATGCTGTACAAATTATAAATATATAACAATTTCTACTATATCAATTATCTGAAAAACATATGTAATCCCATAACTCAAAGTAAAAAAATATATATTTTTTGTTTCATTACTTCCTTTTTCGTTACCCTTGGATGTTGCATATGTGCTACAAAATTTTTTAAAAATATAAAAAAGTAGTTGAGAGTATTAACAACTGCGCAGCACTGAAGTCACGAGTGTTATAACTTATGAGACTCAAAGAACTGAAGTACTTGCGGTGAGTGAATAAACACGCCTAACATTAAAAAAGTTAAGTATACCTTAGTTTAACCAGACCATTGAGCCGATTAACAGCTCTCCTAGGGCTGGCCCGAAGGATTAGATTTATTTCACGGCTAAGAACCAAGAACCTAGCAACGGGATCTGACAGTTTGTGTGGGAATCCGAACCACATTATACCGAGTAATTTCTATCACCAGAAATAAAGTCCCCTAATTCTTCTGCTAATTAATAGATTCGAACGCAGGCCCTGCAGAGTGCTATCTGAGAACGGTACCGACCAGTCCAATTACGAGTTGATCTTTCAGCAATTTCATTGCATCAACATTCACCATATTTAAAACTTGGTTCCTTTATTTTCCTTTTGCTGATTTTTTCTTCTTTGTTTCTTTCTGAAATCATTAGGCAAAAGGCCACTGAATGCTTTGGACTGTTTCCACTCCTCACCACCTCACTGCTTAAATATTTTCACTCTCTGCTCTTTTAATGTTGCACTCCATGGGCATGGGAGATAATGAAAGTCGATACTTCTCCATTATTGCTGCAATAAGAGCATCGTAACATTTTAATATTACATACTCACGTTACTCAACATCATACAGTCAATGTTCTTCACCTTTTCTTTCACCTACATCCATAAAAGCTAGCCCAATTAAAAAAAATGCACCTAAGTCTTCATATAAACCTGGCATGTCTAATATTTTCCTGCACTTCCTAAAATATTTCCACTAAACATATTCCCTATTTATTCTTTTCTGGGTATACCTGGCAGTCAGACAGTTAAGCGCTTTTCTACGATTTCGAAGAGAATGGTTACAGCTCCAGTACCAATAAGCAGGAAAAGCTCATACAACTGAGGTCATTCCCATTGTAACAGAAAACAAAATTATCTCCTGTTTAAAAGTTTCGTCTTTTTCTGGATAAGACTGGTCTTGTTCCTCAAAAGACACTATTGAACGTCTATACTTTGCAAAAATTTTTACTATAATGATCAGAGGCCTTATATTTTAGTTGTCTACGACTGGAAAAAAAACACGACGTATAGCCTACATGACAAGTCTCATCTCTGGTCCTTGCTGATCTCTCTCGTGTTACAGGTGAAAAGGTTTCTCGACTCTCTTCAGCTCCTATTTTTCAAACAATTTCCTCTCTTATTCTAGGTACTTAGACCCTCTCTAGTCGTATACCCTCCCTATAATTGCTACTTAAAAGGTCTGCGAGGGGTGTTACTTTCTATGACGAAGTATTTCGTTTTGATCTCTGCTGAAGTAAAATTCTCTCAAGAATGAAAAACGAACTGTCCTTCTGTTCAAAATTAGTTTTTAATACAATTCTCAACTCATGAACTTATTTTTTCTCAGGAAACGACTTAGTCTACATTAGCATATTCAAAGGCCGCAAAGTAGGTATTGTTTTCTCAAACATCTTGAAATTTCACTTCACCAGCATTTTCCCAAGGCAACATGCTTGTGCATATCCTGTGCTGGAATTCTGCGAAACTTTGTCGCTCTACTTAATATCAATAAAGTATAACATTGAAAAGTCAGTTTGTGAAGTAACAAAGGTGTTCTTCAAGGTGCTGCTCCCTAATATACTCTGTAACTCCTGCTTTTCATAATGATTCAACTTTAAGGCCTATGCTACCTCGTCTGCGACACAGTTTTGAATTCCACACTATTACTAAATCTGATCTTGAGAATGCCTAGGGATGTGGATTCGATAATAGTAAGTTTAAAATTTTCAAGACACAGTCTCTCTCTCTCTCTCTCTCTCTCTCTTTGCTCAAGCGCGGTAATACTATAATATTTCTTTTTTTTTTTTTTTGCCGAATGGGGTAACTGTAGAGGCACTGCACTTACATCAGCCGTAATGAAAATATTCGGCATGCTCAGCCTTAATAGGCCGGAGAAAGATACTGACATCTTAGAAATAAACAAGATAGTGCTACAAGAGGCAGGAGCTGCATAAGTTAGATGTTTGTGTTTAAACAGACTATACATCAATGTACACAATTTATAAATCCCACCCACACGGCCTTTTGTTATCGTTTTATTACGGAGGTAATATGACAACATCTGCATACCATTATTATGAACGGTCTTATGTCACTATTATACGCAATAAATAGTATGGGCAAAATTTTATAGCGAAGTAAAAGGTTCGAGATTGAAAAGAATGTTTTTAAACTTGCATAACCATCAATATTTTACCGACGCAGAATGTACAGACCTCTAACTCAAGTTAAATGTCACCTGTCTCACAGAACTAAAACTCGATTAGGAAGATGTCTCCATCTCTAAAACCTTGACTCAAAGACTTTAAAAGATCATACTTTCCAGTTCTCTCTCTCTCTCTCTCTCTCTCTCTCTCTCTATATATATATATATATATATATATATATATATATATATATATATATATATATATATATATATATATATATATATATATATATACATATACATATAATACGGATATATATATGAACATATACCATATACATATCAGATAGTTATATATATATATATCTTTATATATATATTTATATATATATATATATATATATATATATATATATATATATATATATATATATATATATGTTATGCATATGGACCGGATGTCCAGTGCTCAACTTCCGCTCACCATCGAGGAATCTCAGATCGGTTTGATCCAGGAGGAAACGATGAAGGTCTTTTCCATGAAACATTTATTGTACCTCCGTTGACTTGACATAAAGCAACGAACTGTGTACTTTGTTGTTAATCGAATGCGGTGGGTTGTAGGTGGTTTTGGAAAGGGCACGGGGTAGGAATGTGGCCAAAAACCGGTAAACTCGGAACTCAACCCACTAGCCTAAAAGGAATACTGTACTTCTTTCATTCTATCCATCGAGCAATTTATAAATCTTGTCCTCCTCCCCACTCCCACCTACCACTTTCGAATCATACACTCTTTTCAACAACCTAAGGCAATCAAAACTTTCCATAACCCCTAATTCACCTTTTACTACCCTTTAAGTACTGTATTTCCACATTTCTCACTTTTTCAATGTTTTTTTTTTCTTTTTGCAATATAAATCGGACAAACAGGTAACCTCAATAACTTCAACCTTTCATCTGCTTCTTTTTCAACAATGAACAGCCCACTCTTCATACAATTTCTGCGAATTTCTTCCGCATCCTTTGCACATACCCTGCTGCCTTCCTTCCTCCATCTATTCTGTGACTTGCTTCTTTTCTCATCTGACCATGTTATAATCACTCCCAAATACCAATGTAAGTCAACTACTTCCATTCCTTCTCCATCCTTATTAACATTCATTACACTGCCGTTCCCGTTTCCATTTATCCTCATGGAAGCCATTTCAAATTCTTTCACTAGTTCATGTAATTACTCTTCATTATCCCAATCATGAATTTATTACCTGCAAACATCAATCATTCCACACTCCATTCCCAACTCATTTTCTTTAGTCCACAGCCTGGACATCCATATCTATTGTACTTTCTTTGACTTCTCGTATCATACCATCCTTAAAAGTATGAAACAGTCATGGAAATATGAAACACACTGTTATCAGACTTAATTTTACACCTACACAGTCACTTTCCCGTCTATGACACACTTCATGCCCATTTGAGATTTTTTTTTATTAAAATTTCGCCTTGTATTTATTTTCTGCAGAAGAACTTCTTATTCTCCTTAAAGTTCTTCTTCATATTATTGGCTCTTTTTCTCCTCTAACATTATCCTAGACAGCTGGACATGATACTCTCCTCTGTAGTGCAACTGAACATTTTTTCTTCATTAGACCTTAATTTCCAGTTATCCCACCATGTAACGATTTTACTCCATTTTCCTTCACCCACAAAAATCCCCGTTCTCCTTAAGACGTCATCATGGAATTTTATAAACTCTTCATCTACTACTTCAAACTCTGAGTTTAACCTTAGCCCATATTTCACCTATTTTCTTCCTTATATGCTCTTAACACGTCCTTTCTGTCACATTCAATGGTCTTAATTACATCTATAGCTACGTTTTTGCCTTGCTCTAGGTCTTATATCTATTTTAAGTTTGGTTCATTAAGACAATGATCAAATAAAACTTCGACGACTTCTCATCTCAACACTGTATCCATCAACTCGCTAGTCTGCCAAATTTTATAGTAACGAATAATCTAACACATTATTTTCCTCAACAGTTTCTCTTGCTCAAGCATACATCTCGCATGAATATAGTACTTTGGTACCATTCGTCTCCAACAATGACGCCACTTTCCGTTCTCCTTTATTCCAAGAACTTCATTATCAACCATCAACGCCGCCTCTTTTACTGTCTCCTACTTTTGCATTTAAACCACTTGCACATCCACCCTATCATATTCTCCAAGTAAAGTCAACAAAAGACCATAAAAACTCTCACTGTATTTCCTTCCTGAGCCATACGCCAACCCTCTCTCTCTCTCTCTCAAAAAAAAAAAAAAAAATATATATATATATATATATACATATACATATTATAAATATATATATATATATATATATATATATATATATATATATATATATATATATATATATATATATATATATATATATATATATATATATATATGGGGTATTCGAAAGCCAACAAGCCGGAACGCATTTACCCAATTTCGCTGAAATCCGACTGAGCTTCTGTTAACTCATTTAGAGGGTCATAATCTGGTTGGAGAAGGCATTGATCTAGCAACCTCATCACACTAGATTTCTAGAGACCCAAAACATTAATCATTTCTGACGCCATCCTCTCTATGGAAAAATTACTTTCGGTGAGAAAAAGTATTTTTATGATTTATGAAATAACTGTAACTAATAGCCTTTGCACATGTGGTAAATATATTATCATTTCGCAATTAGCAACGATTTGCAAATGAACAATGGATAGAAATGTTACCTTGAAATATTGAAAAAGATACTCCAGTTTTATAGTTTTTAATGGATCTCACTTGCTTTGAGAGAAACGCTTCTTTCATCGGTGCTTTCAAATCAAAACTTACAGATCTCCCAAACACATCAGCAGAATAGCCAATAAGTGTGTGTGTGTGTGTGTGTGTGTGTGTGTGTGAGAGAGAGAGAGAGAGAGAGAGAGAGAGAGAGAGAGAGAGAGAGAGAGAGAGAGAGAGAGAGAGAGTTATCAGTTATCTACGGAATCGAGTACAAAGGGCTGCAGCGCAGAAGGATAACAGCACTTATTATAGACATAAGAAAATGTTGTGATGTTATTGTGAACGTACAGTAAAGGAAAACTTGACTCCCTATTTCAAAATTTTAACATGTAACGAAAATGTGAAAATACATTTAAAGAGAGAGAGAGAGAGAGAGAGAGAGAGAGAGAGAGAGAGAGAGAGAGAGAGAGAGAGAGAGAGAGAGAGAGAGAGAGAGAGAGAGAGAGAGACTTTCTCCACCATGACAATCAAAGTTCTCTAAAATGACGACTACAAATATAGACGTTCATAAAATAGGCAGTGCCTGTTCTTCAGTAAAGAATAAACAAAATTCAAAGTAGTCATGGCATATCTGAAAAATATATATAGTCTTTGGTTAAATCTTTCCATCATAGATATCTTCATCTTTATACACAAACACGCCCGGGGGCGCGGGCACACACACATATATATATACATATTGCAGTATATAACAATATTTATATATAATACATATATACACGTATACAAATATGTATATATATATGTGTGTGTGTGTGTGTGCAAGCACACGTGCTTGCGTACGTGTGTATGCGTGCTTGCGTACGTGAGTATGTGTGTTTGCGTGTTCCAAAATTATATTTAGACTGAATTCATTCAGACAATGAGAGACTTCGGTATTTCCCAAGATCATGGCCATTTTATGCAAAGCAAAGAATATCTTTGCATACATGTCCACATACATCTTTTTTTGTATGTATGTATGTATGTATGTATATACATACATATATATATATATATACATACATACATATATATATATATATATATATATATATATATATATATATATATATATATATATATATATATATATATATATATATATATATATATATATATATATATATATATATATATATATATGAAAGTGAGTATGCAGCATTGAAACAGTACGGGCGAATGACGACAAGGTCATTCCACACAAGGAAAATGAAAGTTGTAGTGACAGAGGACGCGAACACAATAGTAAACAAATAGACAGGCATTGCATTGTAAACACTCCAAGGGAATGAAAAGCTGGCTGTATTGACACAGACAGCAACACTGATCATCCGATATGAAGCAAAAGACGCTCATTGAAGTGACTTTTGCTTCAACGCTATAACGTATCCCTCCTGTCTCACAAGCGCTGGTTGGCTGGGGGTGGGCTACGTTCAGTGCGATAGATAAATGCAAGTCTTTAATTACTCAAACTAATATGGTTAACTATTCTAATACACAAAATTATAAAGTTAAATATTCGAGTATATAGGATATCGTTATACAGTGAAATATATGAATATTAATATACTACAGCTGAATATTTAAAATATCCAAGTTTACACTAAAATCCAAGGATAGCTTTCACAAAAAGATGCCAGTAGTAGGTTTGATTCACAGATGAGAGAGAGAGAGAGAGAGAGAGAGAGAGAGAGAGAGAGAGAGAGAGAGAGAGAATGTTTGGGCACTAAGGTTCATTGACCTCTTCATAAGTCCTTGGTGCGAAGCGTATTTGTTGGGAAAACTAATAAGTAGAAAAGGAGAATTTGGCCAACAGGAGGTGTAAAGGCAGTTATTTGTACAAGTTTATCAACTGACATCGACAAATATATATATACATATATATATATATATATATATATATATATATATATATATATATATATATATATATATGAGTGTGTGTGTGTGTGTGTGTGTGTGTGTGTGTGTGTGTGTGTGTGTGTGTGTGTGTGTAATCTACACGGCATGTTTGTTAAACCATATAACCATCAGGTGAAAACCTTAAAACGTATATAGCAAGAATAGTAACGAACAAATGCACGATCTCCTCTCTCGGTAGAACGGACCTGACCTCAATCCAGGAGTGTGTGTGAATGATACGCACAAAAACTGGTTTATCAAGATTATTCTTAATACGGAAGAAATGCAGTATTAGGCTTTTTACAGTAAGGACAGCTATTATTATTATTAATAAAGTAGTTTAACCAGACCACTGAGCTGGCAGCTAAACATATTTTATTACGTAGCTTATGTTAAGCGACCTATTGGGTACATAAAAAAAAAAAACACGATGAAAAGGTTTTCCGTTTGTGATGGATATTTTCGTAAATATTCTAATGTAAAGAAATGAATTTACTTGCGTTACTTTGAAAAAGCAACTCGTTTTACATTTTAGGTTCAATTAAATGGTCTGAAAATGGATTCCACTGCATCATATCAAACAAAATGCTAATTGCGTCCAGGAAAAATCTACTGTCATAGAATGAAACGTACATTTTATCATGCACGATTCCGTTAGGTAGGGAATAGTTTAGAAAAGTGAAAAATAGTAAGAGTAATGTCAAGTGTGGTTTTATCCACAATTTTATTTTGTAAGTGGTACAATTTTTCTAATATTAACATAATACAATAATAATTTTACATTATAACAACATGGTAAAATTGTACATATTGCATATTTTAACTTTATTTCTTATTAGTATAATCATATTTTAAAACATAAAATAAAATAAAAAAATTAGTCTCAATTTCATTTTAACCTTGATGTTAATTGTCATAATGATTTTGCATGATACCTAAGCATGTTAAAATTTAAAAATTACTTTTTCACAAGGCATTTCTTTCTTAATAATATAATGGCTGAGGTTCATCACGATGAAGATATGAAGATACTCTTCTCCACCATCTGAGGTCTGTGTTGTTTGGGTGGCTTCTCTCTCTGCTACGGATTCTCCGTTAATTCACTGCTGTATTGATCTAGTTTGCTCCATATGTTGGTTGCTAATAACTGCCCTCACTCTTCTTCTTTCTCACCCATCTTACCTATCAGCCAAAAAAAAAAAATCCGTTAGAGAACTACGATTAACAATTTTCTTTTTGGAAAAAAAAAGTATTATTCTACGTTTAACATCGAAGATGATGATATCAGCTACTCAAAAAAAATGCAATCGTTGTACATAAAAAATGAAAATTTATACATTCTTGTAAAACAGTGTTCCAGAAAGAATACGAGACGAATAATCATAGACGAGCATGCATACATTATTGACATCCGAACTCGGTGATGAACAAGAATACATGAGAGAGGAGAAACAAGGGATGGAACAAATAAACTGACGTTCAAAAGATTTTATCAGTACACACCTACCCTCTTATCACCGTTGATTACAGAAAAGGATATTATGTTCAACGAGACAAAAGTATCATAAACAATACCATTTTGGGGAGAAGTTCAGCGATTTCACTGAAACCTATAAAAAGGCGTTTTTCTTCTTGGAAATACTGCAAAAAGAAAAAAAATTAGAAACATATCGTGAACCAGATGCATAATGGCTAACCAACATTCATTTCATTAGATGAAACAGAGAGAAAGTCAGAGAGATTTTTCCCTTAATCCAGAGAGAGAGAGAGAGAGAGCCTAAGAGAGAGAGAGAGAGAGTGCAGAAAAAAAAAAACATGACTTCGGTGATTTCCCCTCAGTGCAAAAAAAAAACACAGTGAGACCTGTGAATAATTTGGGGTTGAATGGGCATTATGGTTTCACATTGCAGGATGAAAAATTAATGTCAATCAGAAAAGAGAAAGAGCCCAAAACTTTCGGCAGATAAAAGGTGACATTCAGGACAACAACTGTTTTCTGAACAACTGAGCACATCCTGGGGATACATTTTCGTTTCTTCTTTTAATTCATTTTACCTGTCTTATTTTCAACCTTGGTATGTGGTATCACTCAGAATCTGTGGTAATATTAGTAGTTTAGACTAACGCTCTATGGAAAATAATGGGAATTCTCAAAGAGCTAGCATCACCAGTTTAACATATTATTGTACAAAAATTAAGAACCACGTCGAAGTTTCGCAACAAAGCAATTTAATTAAATATCGAAAGAAAAAGCAATCCACAATGGAAATTAATTAACGGCTGAGTTTATTCTCATGGAAAAAGAAAACTAGTTATTTTAACAAACTTTAACATCGAAGATGATAAAGATACCTGCCACAAAGAAATTACTGCATTTGATATGAATGATTGACTATAAAAAATGAAAATTTAGTACCATTCTTGTAGAACAGTGTTATGCCTCTTATGATTATCCAGTAAGACTATTTCTATTTCTTCTTATCAAAGTTTCTAAAGATAAAGATATCTTTAGCTGCTGAACAATTATTGAAAGCCTGCAGCAGAAAGGCTGACAAGTTCATTTTACCACCTTATGCGTGTGTTACCTTCTTATTTCCTGGATCACTCTTTATTGCACTTCTATTTCTTTCCTACCTTTCATCTTTCCTTAAAGCAAGGAAGTAAACTTTTTTCTCTGTTTTAATCACAGCAGCAAATACATCTTCTTTAGAAATTCACCTGCAGTTTTGGGGATAAGTTCAGTGTCGTACCTGAACGAAACGACTATAATCAATCGGCTTTAGGTGTTTTATCTAATCTTATACGACTGCAAAAAGAAAAAAAAATTGGGAAACATCTTCGTGCTGTAGTGTCTGATTTTATCCTCGTCTAACCAACATTCATTTCATTAGATGAAACACTCAGGGAAAGTCCCTATCACATTTTTCCCTTAATCCATTTTTCAATTTCATTGAGATTATTCATATTATTTTATTGTTCAATTTTATTCATGGCGTAAAGAAGCCGACTTTAAGCACGAAGTGCAAAAAAAATATTAAAAAACCAAGGACGCCCCTGAAGTAATTTGGGGTTGAGAGGGGAAAGAATTTATTTATGGTTTCAGCATTGCAGGATGAAAAAATCCAATGTATATATAACAATGGTCAAATGAACCTTTGGGTATAATCAATTTAAAGAGGAACAAGGCTACTTCTTTATGCTACTTAAAGCATGAACAAAATATAAAAAAGTAACAGAAAAAAACATAAAATGCGGAACAAAAGGGAAATGGGACATACCTAGGTCAATTAAAAAAATACTCAGTGGGGGTCGAAGAACCGCCCCCACCCCCCGCTTCTTCCCCTCCCCCACCACCTCCTGTCCTCGTCAGTACGCCAGTTCACAATATTTGTGATTTTTAATTTAAATAAAATACTTTAAACTCTTAGCTATTTAAAAACATCGCCGCACTATTTTTTATTCGTGTACAGTAAACATCCGTGTGAAGGCGTGTGCTCGAGTTTTTGAAGAATATACTAAACAGTTCCATTATCACGGACACCTATCGACATTAGTTTCAAATGTTGGTTGACATTATCATGAAAAATATATAAATGAAAATATAATTGTAACAATTTAAAAATTACTTTGCTGAGATTCGTAAAACATTCTAGGTTTTGATTTATGAAAAGAAATTTCACTCATAAAAGCCCCACTGAAAGCGAGTCAGACCAAATATTTTCCAATTCTTGGAACTCATCCATATATTAAAATATAACAAGAATAGTTACTAATGCTTTTCTTTTTATTATATACAATAAGAAATCTAGATAACTGTTAAGGTGACCTAATGCCATTACAAGTCCAACTCTGATCAAAAACGATACTTTCAAAATGTGTATTCTGTGGCTGTGGGCAGCATTTGACAATACCAGCGATGTTGTGGAGGGCTGAAAGTGAAATATGCATGTTTCTATTAGTTCAGTAAATATCAAAGTTTGTCATATTACCTCGGGCTATGCTGTACATA
>NC_089792.1:30758670-30771170 GCF_040412425.1 Macrobrachium rosenbergii | reverse complement strand
TTTTATGTATATAAGTTTTCAAACTTTTATGTGTAAATCAAAAAACATTAAATAATAAAAGTAATAATCTCTCTCTCTCTCTCTCTCTCTCTCTCTCTCTCTCTCTCTCTTTTACTGAGATGAGAGAATTTTTATGGTACATGTATATGTTTATTTGTTTTATATGATGAATAAATTTTTTTACCTAATAATAAGTACCTTTAATTTCAAATAATAATATAACTGTACTACAAAATTCGTATGTGATACTATTCTAAACAGAGCAAATATCTTTCTCATCTTCTGTAAGAAGCTCAAGGCAAAACTCGTCAGACATGTTGATTAACATATATATATATATTTGTATATATATATATATATATATATATATATATATATATATATATATATATATATATATATATATATATATATATATATATATAGATATAGATATATATATATATATATATATATATATATATATATATATATATATATATATATATATAAATATATATATATATATATATATATACATATATATATATATATATATATATGATATATATATATATATATATAATGCTAGCTGACAACCCGGTATGCCCAGGAAAACTCTGGGAATGACAACTGATAAACTCTCTCTCTCTCTCTCTCTCTCTCTCTCTCTCTCTCTCTCTCTCTCTCTCTCTCTCTCTCTCTCATTTTCCTGTTAAGATAGTTGCTTCAATTATATTGCTCAGTATTTTTGACATTTTATATTTCACCTCTTCTCACCGCTATTCATATGAGGGCTGAACTTGAACTTAAAGGGCATTGGGAGTGTTACTATTCATCTCAGAGACCTCGAAAACTATGGATTAGACACTAATATGTCATTTTTGACATTTTAATTTTCACCCCTTCTTGCCCCCGCCCCCATTCCTATCGGGGCTGAACTTGGACTTAAAGGAAATCAAGAGTGTCATCATTCATCTCAGCGACCTCAAAAACTATGAATTAGACACTAATATCTGTCATTTTTGCTTATTTTTACATGTCACTCCCTTCCCACTCCCACCCCCATTGGTGCCGGTGATATCTTACCCCCACAGTATTCTTTTCCAGATAGTAAGTCATCTGTATACCAAAATGAGGTATAATAAATTCATAAAGTTTATTTACTTACTAAGTCTACGGGTAGAACCTGCCCTGTTTCAGGGAAGCCCTTTCCACCCTAACCCCTTTGGTGCCCTTTGGTGCCAGTGATGTCTCCACTCTCCACAGGGCAAGCTTCTTCTTAGGTTCGACCCAATGAAAGGCTACTCCCAGGTTCCGGTCCACCACCACAATGTCCTGAAAACAGCAATCCTTGCACCCTTCAAAACCTACACATTCAATTACTCAACATTCAGCCTTCAGAACTCAGGGGACACATTCCTGAGGCTGATGGACAACATTCTTGTTGAACTCTCTTGTGTCTGCTCCGTCAACATCATCTTCTCCAAGAACTGAGACCACCAAATCAGAGCTATCCAGTCCTTACTATGGGACAACAGATTAGTGGTCTGTCCCAACAAAGGGACCATCAGAGCCACCTCCACTGAATTTCTGGGTCATTAAGCCTTGGTTAGCTGTTTCCACCCTCTCCCCTCAAAATGACCATCAAGAAATACCCAACTGCAAGTATCACAGAAAGCATACAGGACTTCATGGAATGGTGAACTAACAATTCTTACCAAAAATTGCACCAACCATAACCTCCTCTCTATGATGAAATCAGCAGAAAGAGCAAGATACTCAACTGGGACAACACCAAACGCAACACCTTCAAAGCCACCAAACATGCTGGCAGGGACTACCACTCTACTCTGGTGTTCCCAATCCCACGGCCAGACTCATGCTAACAATGTCAATATTGCCATGAGTGCAGTTGCAGAACAGTTCATCATCAGGACAACTCAACTTCTAGGTTTCTGCCTCAGAAGACTAGCACCAGCTGACAAAGAGCTCCTCCCCATAAACCAAAGTACGACACTTCAGGTATTTACTCGAAAGCATCCCCTTGACATCCTGATGGACCTTCAACCACTTGTACATGCCCTGACCAAAATTCAGGACTTTTGGCCATCACTGAATTTGGGTGCACCATATACCATACACCTGAAAGAAGAACCAAGTAGCAGGCATGCTACAATGACTCACAATGCCCACCTCTGAAACACCAAAACAAGAGACTATGCACCTCTGTAACAAACCAACAATGGGAAGACATCTCCTTTGACAACACTGGATGAACCATCCTCTGCAACGCCTGCAATGGCTGCCCTTGCCCCCTCCTGCCAACAGCTCTTCAGAGAAAATCTCTCCAACTATCCGAAAGTACAACAGCCAAGTCAGTGACAAAAAAATTGTGACACTGAGCAAAATGGTACATGAAAGCAAGGGCCAAGCAAAGCCTTACATACAATGTAAATAACTTGACACAAAATCTGGCGACACTTTCATCACCTTCATGTCAACTTAGTAGAACCCATACCCCTCTCCTAAGAACCCATACCCCTCTCGTAAGGATTCAGACAAATCTTCACAACGACAGATCAATCTACATGGTGGTCTGAAGTAATGCCAAAGTCAGAAGCAATGGCATACGCCTGAGACAGAGCACCCCTAAAAGACATGGATTGGCCTGGCAAAATTAATGGGTTTGAACATATATCATACCCCCATCTATAACCCAGCAACAAATGGCATGGCAGAAAGAATCCACTGATCATTTAAGGTTCCCCTCATCACCAGGTGCCATGACTCTATCTGTAAATCACAATTACCTTGCTGTTCCTTGGCCTCTGTGCTGCTCTCAAGAAGATATCAACATCTCTCCCACAGAAATGGTATTCAGCAAAATCATCTCTGTCCCAGGCAAATTCTTCCACTCCAATGGTGATATCCAGCCTAAAGAATACCGTTCAAGATTGTAAAATCACTGAAAATCACTACATGTGCATACAAACTTACATGGATACGAAGAGAAAATACTTCTCTAGTTACCTGCACTCTTGCCACTTCATCTTCATACAAAATCATGCCCACAAGCCTCCTCTGGTACCCCCCTAAGGGCCACCTTTCCCCTTCTTGAACAAAAGGATAAAGCATTCAAAACACAACTATACATACAAGACACTGACTTACTAAGGATGTGGAATGGTCACACTGTTTATTGTAATTTCAGCTACTTTTAACATGTATCTATCACTTATATTATCATAGTGACATATAAGCATCTATCACTGTAAATTTCTCTTCCTTTTCTCTTTTGGGAGGGGATTCCCTGTAAAGCTTCAAGGTATGCTGCCAAACCTAGGTTTTGCATCTAGGTTCAGCAACCAATCACAGAGTAACCCTGCAGTCATGTCCTCTAGGTCACTCTTGTTACCTGTCGCTATGTTCCTGACTCTGTCTAGTTGACCACCTGCAACCACTATTTCGTCTTCATGCCCATGTCATATGAAAACAGGCCAAATCCATGGAATACAGTTAGTTAAAAGTGGTAAAATCCAGGGAATAACGTTAGTTGTCCCCAGATTCCTGTGATACTCCTGTCTCACTGATTACCTCTCAATTTCTGTAACTCCAATATTACCTATAGTTTTTAAATGTCTGTTATCAAAACATCTGACTGCTTTTGTTGAAAACGTTCAAAATTTATGTTCAATGTTTTAGTATTTGACTTTGCAAAAGGGCCTGTTGAGTACAGCATTGGACAGAAACCCATATGATTCGTCTTGACTTTAGTGATGCTTTTGGCCTTAGTTTCCAAACCCAGAAAGTAGGAGCTTGGGGGACCCTTTCGTGGTATTACTGTTGACATTGTAAGGAGTAATTGTTGTTGGAATCTGTAGTGACTACAAGTATATAATGACTGGTGTTCCTCGGGACAGTACTGTTTGGTCCACTACTAGTTATTTTATAAAGACATAGTATGTGGCTGGAACTAGAAAGCATTTATTGCATCGATCTCTTCTCCTGTTTGTAGATCTACAAACTGTCTAACGAGAGATTTAAATAATAGTAATGAAAATAGCAAATTGTAGGATGGATTCAAACTCTAGCAAAACTCAAAGCATGATAATTATGAGGCTTGGGCCATTGGATCCACATCCTACCCTCCCCGTCATATTTTGACAACATTTCTTTAGCTACACCTAACTTCTTTAAAACCCTGTGTCATTCTTGACTGCAGAGTCAGTGCTGAGCAACATATCCTGTCTTTCTCTTCCTCAACTGCATTGTTAATCGATATATTGATAAAGCCTTTCAAGATTTTTTTGTGAAGACTCTTCTATCACTGCAGATGTTTTCATTCTTTTAGTCTGCCGTAATTTGAATCTTCCTCTCTAGTCAGGCGTTCAGAAACTAAGTTGCATCTTAAAATACTGAAATAAACCTAATTTCCATTATTCTCATAATGCAGATCTCAATATTAATCTCTGTCACCGTCGCTGCATCACCTCACTGCACATGCGCTAATTGCATTTTTCATTCTGACCCTCCTCTGCATGGAGATCTTCCAAGACTATACTCGTACACCAAAAACGCAGTGCTAGAAATCCAGTTAATTCTAGCGGTATTGCCACTTCTTTTGTGAGGTTTCATGGCGGGCAGTTTTCCAGAAGTTTTGTTCTAGCTGTTACCAAATTATGAATGATTTTCCCAGTCAAACAATTAAAACGTTGTAGTTTGGTATAAATGCACTTTTACTGAGCAGGCTCTCAGAACCTCACTTCACAGACTAACTGTTTTATTTCGTTGATATTTTTTATTTACTAATGTATTTCTTTGTCCGTACTAAAGTGCCTTTCCTATTTAAGCTTTAAGGTTTACAGCATTTTGCTTCTCTAACACAGACTGCAACTAGGCTATCAATAATAATAATAATAATAATAATAATAATAATAATAATAATAATAATAATAATAATAATAATAATAATAATATTAATAATAATATCATTAGCATTCACTTCACTCCTTTTTTACAGACAGACCAAAGATGGATGAAGAACAAAGTATAAACCTCCTTCTCGAGACAGTGGAAGATATTACAGACGACTGGGTTATACGCCTACTCAACAACAGGAAAGATCATTCAGGTAAGAATATTTTTGAATATGCAATAAAGGAAGGTAACTATAAATAACAGATGGTTCTTCTCATGGAGTTTTATCACTAAGGATCCAAACCTGCGAAAATACTTACGAAATGACGGTTATAAGTAAAAGGTACTTGTAATCATTAATGTTGAAATATACTGTTACTGTGACACTTCCAAAAAGTTCTTTAGTGATATCAATGGTAAATATATATGCTTTACTGTCAATAACAGACATCAAAAAAATTAAATTCTCTCTCTCTCTCTGTAAGGTCTGTAAGGTAAGGTCTCTGTCTCTCTCTCTCTCTCTTAATGAAGTGGTGCGTGTAGATCTACATTATTACTCAGTACCGATAATGATATTGTAAGGGAAAATTACCTGGTTAAAATGTGAGACTTTAGTATTTTCGTGACCCTAGATTTTAATATACAGTATCTATTTGGGTCAACGGTACACTATTGTAATATTTAAAAATGAAAGTGAGCGAATATAAACCTTGGTATCTTTCTAAATACCCACAAACTCGTTTACTGTAGGATTAAATTACTGCGTGAGAGAGAGAGAGAGAGAGAGAGAGAGAGAGAGAGAGAGAGAGAGAGAGAGAGAGAGAGTAATCCTGTTGACAAACATCGAATCGCTTAAATAAACAAATGAATGACTGAAGTAGCTGCCAACTTCGCTTTCTGTTGGATTAAATCAACATTCCTAATCTGTCGTAAATCAAAAGTGTCAACATAATTTACGTATACTTGGTTATGTCAACAGTCAGCCCTCACTATCACGAATGTTTTCGATGTACGATTATCTTCGCTTCCAAATTCCCATCTGTCTGCTTCCTCCTACTTCAGACTGTCGAAGTCTTATTAGAATTTTATAAATTTAAACCCACATTATCAGCCAATTTGACTGCAACATATACAAACAACAAGACAAGAACTACATCACTTTGACGTGGAAAAAAAGTTCCTCATTACTGTCGTTTTGGATGATTATAGATTTTTAAACGTTTAACCAACCTCACTACGGTATTATTATTATTATTATTATTATTATTATTATTATTATTATTATTATTATTATTATTATTATAAGAAATAAACTACTATGTGTTTGCGTAGTTGAGTCATCGTTTTTGCCACACGGAAGTTTGAGTCACCGTTTTGCCACATCTTTCAAATTAATTGATGGATCTGTGTGTTACTTGTGCAAGTGCGTTTCACACCCTCCCATAATTTGCAATTACTTCAATTTCCAAATCCAGGTTTTCAGACACTTTACCTTGAATTTGATAGTATCCAGCAAAACTGAATTAACGCTTTGTACGCGAGCCTGGGTACTACTGAACTTGTCCTGAGAATTCGCTATAGTAAATTCTTCACCACCCCACCTTCCTCGGCTCCACCATTCTCCTCCCCTACTCTTCCTCACGTCGTAGCGTACGTTACTTCCTTCATGAATGTGATTGTTTTCTTTTTTATTTTGTTTGCACAATTTGTGATTTGTTATTTGATATATAATGAAAAAAATAATGGGTTAAAAATACAGAACAGTTTATAACCAATTGAGATAATGTACGCGATATCATAATGTATGTCAATAAATCAGTTTATCTTTCCCTTATTCCCTTATATATATGACCGTGAAATGTAACCACGCCGCAATATTCACTTATTCAGATTTATTCTTAATTTTTGAGCAGCTTTCTCCCGGCTGTAACTTCAAGAAGATGTATAGCAAAAGCATTTCTGTATCCACTGGGACATTTCATCATGTAAGCCTTCTCTGTAGTTACTGGATACACAAGTGACAAACCCGTCGTTTAACCCGACATTTCATTCATCAGCTGCAAGATTTCGAAACCCTAAATTCTGTATAACCATGTAGGTCGTTAGCTCATTTCATCCTACATGCTCAGCTGAAAATGGCAATGCTAATGTGTTCCTAAACATTCCATTACACATAACAATGTTGCAGAAGAGAGAGAGACACACAGAGAGAGAGAGAGAGAGAGAGGGTGGGGAGTGAATGAAAAGACAGACGGGGAAGTGAGGCTTAAAGAATGAGGAAGGGTCGGTGTTGGGAGGTATAAGTACCCCCAAGACTGCTTATCCGAATGAATTCGTAAATCTTGATCGGCTAGGTTTGGCCATGTCCTAAAATCCAAGGGTAAAGTGCTTTTAAAATCTGTGTTTGGACATAGAATTTTTTATCAAAAATTTGGGGAGGGTGTGAGAAACTCTGTTTCAAAGTACCTTACCAATCAATAGATTGGTTTGAAAGATATTGGCAAAAAACCATGACCTCAAATTTCCTGAAATACAAAGTAAGCTATAAACTCCTTACTTAAAATCTTAATTTATTCAAATCTAAATAAAATCTAAAAATGTAAGTGGAGGTAAATATAGCGAAAGTCAGTAATTCTAAAAGTAGACAACAACTTTAGATATACGGTAAGCTCAGTAATCTTCGAATATTATGTTTCTTCCCTTCTAGTGCTCGGCTGTGGGATTATCAGTTTCGGTTCTTGTTCTCCAAACTTTTCTTTCTCTGAGAGGCCGATCTGTCGCTTCCTTCATGCACACCCCCACCCCTACTTCCCTCCTTTTCCTTCTCTCTTCGGGTCGGAACTAGAAAAGGGAATTAGGGTGCCCTTCCATTACCCTTCGCCCTTGAAAGAAAGCGTCAAGATAATCATTTTGAAAATACAGTCCCTCTCTCCCTTTCTGGCTTCAAATGAGTTCTTCCACTTATCAGGCAAAATCCCTATTCTCAAAATGCCAGACGCTGCATGAACACACGAACACACTCACTATCCTAATCTCTCTCATCTAGGACCACGACCGGTTATCCATCTCCGGAAATGGGGCAAACATGGGTGCTCTTCGACAGACGCTTTGAGTGGATTCTCCAGCTCAAGGGCTACAATCAACATAAACTACGATCTCACACATGAAGACGGATCGGAGCAGGCAGCCGAAGAAACACTCGTCATTAAAGTGTTGCCCACGGAAGGACTGATGGCGTAAGTGAAATTACAGAAGGGCGATGGGGAGGGGCGCTGATCTTGGAATAACATTATGCAGAACAGTTTGGGATATGATCGTTAGCCAGAATTATTGGAATTTTTACTATAAAATGTGCTTTTTATTTGGTCTTTTTCGTTATTCATCTGTCTAAAGCCTACTTGATGGAAAAGATTAACGTAAATGGGCTCATTATAGTAACTGGTATGTTAGCCTTATTTTACTTTGAAAGTAATGCACAAAAATACACACGTCCGGGTGAACGGAATTGACAGTGTTAGATCCTACCCCACCTCCCCCACAAAAAAGCTGCAGGGGCAGGGGCATGAAAGAAACGAGGAGGTGAGGCTTGTAACTTTTCACACACTGCAATAACATAACGTATGTAAATGATACGATGTTTAATGGGGAAACAATTCCGGTTAAAGGAAATTGCGAAACTCCTCATAATCTACCTTGAATAAGCATTGTGCAGTTCTTTAACAACTACCTAAACTAAGCCAATGTGAAATATTCACATTACTTACTTTAAAGGCTTCTTTATATCTTATATACCATTAATAAAAATGAAAAGTACTCATTATCTGACCCAAAAAAAGTCAACTATGATTCCTTTTCTTCCCGAAAAACCTTGTTGCCCATTAGTCTTGTTTCCAATAAGAACCAACAAATTTTAAAGGAACAGACATTATTCCACTTCAGAGTTTACAACACTTACATTAGTTTTATTTCGCCTTAATCTAATGCCGACTTAAATGCATATCACAAACGTAACTATTTCCTTATCGACTTACTTATCAGAACACCTGCAACTTGCTGTATTCTCGACTTCACCTCAAGAAAGAGGCAAAAGTAGCAGCACTTTCAGTACTTTATGGTTATTTTACATTGAACACTACAATTACAAGGCCAACCGGCTAACTACGAGAGTTTAAGGAATAAAAACTCTTATTCATGACGTTGCGTTCACAACAGCATCAAAATTCAAAACCCCATTGTTAGTTAATTTTTGTTAAATCTAATTAATGGCCAACTATGCTCAATATACCGATAAATTTTTAATCTCATTCCTCAACAACTTGACCAATCTCCACCACAGGGACCTTTTAACAGAGGAAAATATGCATCACGTGGAAGTGGGCCAATATGGCAGGTTTTTGAAAACACTTCAGACCTGGGAGCGAGAAAGAAGAGGATCCGGGGGCCGCGCCATTATGGATGAACTTCTGCCTCCTCACGCCCTGGCTGTCAGCACCGACAGACATTTCACCATCGTCATGACGGATCTCCGTTGCCATGGCTATGAGGTACAGTCACGGATGTAGTAACAACGGTAACGACGACAACGCGAATATTAAATTAAAACAGTGTAATTTTCTCCCTAGTTCAAAAGGACTTAAAAGTACGAGTAGTTGACACATCAACCCAATATATACGGTATATATACATATATATAATACATATATATATATAAATATAAAGGATTATGTATAAGCATATGTATATTATATACACATATACATGTGTGAGGAGAGATTATGTAGATGCAGAGAGAGACACTATGGAGAGAATATTGAATGAGAGAGAGAGAGAGAGAGGCTTAAGAATCTTGATTAAGTAGTTGTTCTCCAACCATATTTGCAGACCATGGATTTTGAAACTGGATTGACCGAGAAACAGCTCCTGGCGACGGCAAAGAAACTTGGCGCTTACCATGGAACTGGGGTTTCATTCAAGACTGTCACAGGCATAAACCTGGAGGAGACTTTCCGTCGTTGCTTCCACGTAGGAGAGGAGGGCAGCCGCGCCTTTGCCAAGTTTGCGTTCCCATGCTTTGAACAGTGAGTCAAAAGCAATGTTTTCATTATAACTTTAAATGATTCAGTGTATTTAATCTTACACAAGTTATAACCGAAGCCTGTAGAGACTGAAAAGATATCAATCAAATCAAAATAGAAATTAATCAAATCAGGGAGGAAAACAGGGACTTCAAGTACAAAGGAAATGTAAAGGAAAGTCTAACCCAATTGACAGCAAATCATTCGGATTATCCTTTCTGAGTGAATATGTGATAGAAATAATCAACGCACAATGACGTGTGGAACAGAAATAAATTTCTGACTCACATCAGGATCGAACCCAGGTCTTTCATTTGAAAGGTGAGACAGCTGCCAACCGAGCGGATAATTCGAATGGAATGCTGTCAATTGGGTCACTGCTGAGTCGGGAAGTTGGGATAAACGGTAGTCAGCCTGCCCTGGTAATTCCTTAGGTACAGTGGTACTCAGGTTCCAACTTCTTTTATGACTTCTGTGGCTTGGTTGGCGGCGGTCTTGTCTTTCAACGCTGAAAGAGCTGGGTTCGATCCTGATGTGAGTCAGAAATTTATAGGTATATATATATATATATATATATATATATATATATATATATATATATATATATATATATATAATATATATATAATCTATATATATATATATATATTATATATACACATATATATATATATATATTGGACAATCACTTCATACTGAAAGCTACCACAGTGGTAGTAAACTGTGATACCCTAAAACTGCTGCTCTAAAACTGTCAATGGTTTGGAACCCTAAGCACCAAACTAAACAACAGAGGAGAGCCAGTTGGAGAGTTGTGAACCCAATACTCCCTAAATGGTTAGTGAGCCTCTGTCTCTTGAAGTCAACAGTAACCACATACACTAGGTCAGCGCAAGGACTGAGGAATGTTACTATGATAGTAAAGAATGATACAACCTAGAATATTACTGCTCAACGAAGGTACCAATTTTTGGGGCTACTGATAGAAAGTGCTCTAAGGCAGAGGGCGCTTATTGAAGGTTTGGATCCTGGGTGAGATGAAATGCCCCAAAAATGGCACAACGGTCTGTATGGCGTGCCTCTTTTGTTGCCAGTTTGCAGTCTCATACCCTGTAATCATGCTGAAACACCCAAAGAATGCAAAAGTCTAAGGATTTTGAATATGCATTCATGTGACAGCTGATCTGCTTCTGGAGAGAAACCTGGCCGTTTTAGCACTTTGCAAACAAAGGCAAAAGGCCAATGCCTACAGGAAAGTAAAAGGACAAAAAATAATTATATCCGGGACAGCCAAAGTATGTACTGTACGGCTAGAGGTGTAGGTAGCACTAAGTGTCAGGTAGACTCTGAGGTTTGGTGGAGAGTATAAATTTATTAGGTATGAGGATTGTATTGGCTATAACGTTGGGTGTGGCAGAAGGAAAACGTTGCAGTAGTAAATGCATATAGGCAAGGGAGCGAAAAAACTAACTGAATACTTGTGGAAGTGAGTGATGAGTAGGTAAATGTGGAAAGAAATCATGCGTTCATGACATTATAAGTGAGATGCTACTGTACAGCGGTTAAAATATGACTGAATGGCTAACCAGGATGTACAAAGTGCTGCTGTATGAGGAAAAGTCTCTGACAAATTGTGTGGGAGGATTAACTGTTTTCAGTACAAGGATAAAGGTGATTAATAATGTAAGAATTAAGAGACGAAGAAAATGGTAGGATTATGACTGAAAAGTACGATAGGCCACAGATGGATTGACTGGGAGAGGACAGTGTTGGCTTAGACACAGAAAACAGTGTGGATCAAGTGATTGTTATGAAACAATTACGTGAGAAGTCTGATGGCAAGGGAAAAAACTGTATGTGGTACACAGGGACCTAGAAAAAGCTTATGATAGAACTGATAGAGCAAACATTTTGAAGGTATTAGGAATGCATAGTATATTGGGAGCATGTTTAATGGTACGATGCTTCACAGAATAGGTGTAGAAAAGAAGTAGGCAGAGAAAAAACACTGAACAAATGTGGAAGCCAGGGTTCTAATGTATGATGGAACTGATGAACCAACACTCTTCTTTGGAAGTGAAGCATTGGGATGAATGTGAATGAAACAAAAAGGTTGACTCAATTGAGATAACGTGTATGTGGTGTAAAAATAACTGAAATAGTGACAATTGGTGAGATACATAGGAGAGATACATGGAAGAAGAAATAAAAAGGTTAGTGTAGGTGAGAGTGGATCATGGTTTTGACATGGTTTGGCCATGTGAAAGAAAACAAGTAAAAAATGTGACGAAGTTTCTTCAGCGCAATCGAGTTTTCTGTACAGTGAATAATCAAGGCCACCGAAAATGATCTATCTTTCGGTGGTCTCGGTATAATGCTGGATGAGCTGCGGCCCCTGAATCTTTAACCACGGCCCGGTGTCCTATGTCGTTGCCAGACGCATGATCCATGGCAAACTTAACCTCAAATAAAATAAAAACTACAGAGGCCAGAGTGCTGCCATTTGGTACTGTATGTTTGATGATT